>NW_025550171.1:55000-95000 GCF_905237065.1 Salmo salar | reverse complement strand
CATCCATGGAGAAGACTGATGGGTCTACCCTACCATCCATGGAGGAGACTGATGGGTCTACCCTACCATCCATGGAGAAGACTGATGGGTCTACCCTACCATCCATGGAGGAGACTGATGGGTCTACCCTACCATCCATGGAGAAGACTGATGGGTCTACGCTACCATCCATGGAGGAGACTGATGGGTCTACCCTACCATCCATGGAGGAGACTGATGGGTCTACCCTACCATCCATGGAGGAGACTGATGGGTCTACGCTACCATCCATGGAGGAGACTGATATCTCTACGCTACCATCCATGGAGGAGACTGATGGGTCTACCCTACCATCCATGGAGGAGACTGATATCTCTACGCTACCATCCATGGAGGAGACTGATGGGTCTACCCTACCATCCATGGAGGAGACTGATGGGTCTACCCTACCATCCATGGAGGAGACTGATGGGTCTACCCTACCGCCCATGGAGGAGAGACTGATGGGTCTACCCTACCATCCATGGAGGAGACTGATGGGTCTACCCTACCATCCATGGAGGAGACTGATGGGTCTACCCTACCATCCATGGAGGAGACTGATGGGTCTACCCTACCATCCATGGAGGAGACTGATGGGTCTACCCTACCATCCATGGAGGAGACTGATATCTCTACACTACCATCCATGGAGGAGACTGATGGGTCTACCCTACCATCCATGGAGGAGACTGATGGGTCTACCCTACCATCCATGGAGGAGACTGATGGGTCCACCCTACCATCCATGGAGGAGACTGATGGGTCTACCCTACCATCCATGGAGGAGACTGATGGGTCTACGCTACCATCCATGGAGGAGACTGATATCTCTACGCTACCATCCATGGAGGAGACTGATGGGTCTACCCTACCATCCATGGAGGAGACTGATATCTCTACGCTACCATCCATGGAGGAGACTGATGGGTCTACCCTACCATCCATGGAGGAGACTGATGGGTCTACCCTACCATCCATGGAGGAGACTGATGGGTCTACCCTACCGCCCATGGAGGAGACTGATGGGTCTACCCTACCATCCATGGAGGAGACTGATATGTCTACCCTACCATCCATGGAGGAGACTGATGGGTCTACCCTACCATCCATGGAGGAGACTGATGGGTCTACCCTACCATCCATGGAGGAGACTGATGGGTCTACCCTACCATCCATGGAGGTGACTGATGGGCGACCCTACCATCCATGGAGGAGACTGATGGGTCTACCCTACCATCCATGGAGGAGACTGATGGGTCTACCCTACCATCCATGGAGGAGGCTGATGGGTCTACCCTACCATCCATGGAGGAGACTGATGGGTCTACCCTACCATCCATGGAGGAGACTGATGGGTCTACCCTACCAACCATGGAGGAGACTGATATGTCTACCCTACCATCCATGGAGGAGACTGATGGGTCTACCCTACCATCCATGGAGGAGGCTGATGGGTCTACCCTACCATCCATGGAGGAGACTGATGGGTCTACCCTACCACCCATGGAGGAGGCTGATATCCCTACCCTACCATCCATGGAGGAGGCTGATATCTCTACACTACCATCCATGGAGGAGACTGATGGGTCTACCCTACCATCCATGGAGGAGACTGATGGGTCTACCCTACCATCCATGGAGGAGACTGATGGGTCTACCCTACCATCCATGGAGGAGACTGATGGGTCTACCCTACCATCCATGGAGGAGACTGATGGGTCTACCCTACCATCCATTGAGAAGACTGATATGTCTACCCTACCATCCATGGAGGAGACTGATGGGTCTACCCTACCATCCATGGAGGAGACTGATGCGTCTACCCTACCATCCATGGAGAAGACTGATGGGTCTACCCTACCATCCGTGGAGAAGGCGCAGGAGCTGACGGACCCGTCGTGTCCCTTGCTAAGGGTCAGGCCACCGTGGGAACGGAACGTTCCTGTCTGGACGTCCCACAGCTGCAGCGTCTTGTCCCATGATGCAGTGCACAAGTAACGTCCGTTAGCAGTGAAACAGCAGTTAGCGATGACGTTGGTGTGGGTGCTGTGTTTGGGACAGGATAGAACAACAATGTGTATTGTCATAATGCATATTGGAATATTGGGTTTCCTTGGTACAAAAGCCTCAACGTGACCTTGACTAACGCTAATTAGTTTGAACTGTGTGCAATTGTCACAACGTCTACAGAAGGTGGCGCCTCTCCCCGTTCGGGGCAGCGCTCGGCGTCGCCGGCCTACTAGCTGCCACCGATCTCCTTTTCCATTTTCTTTTAGCGATGTCTGGTTTATGTTAGCACCTGTTTTTGAGTTAGTTCATTAGTGGGGGGTATTTAGTCTGAATGTTTTGGGTTTGGGATTTTTGCCGGATTATTTGTGTCATTTTATTGTAGGTTGGGGATTTGGGGTTTTCCTCTGCCGTTCGGTTGTTTAGGCTTCCGGGTTTTGCTGGGCTGCGTCCCGACTCGGTTTGAGGGTTCTTGCCCTCAAATTTATTATCATTTGAACTATTCATTAGCTTCAAATGAACCTCGTCCACTAACTATTGCTGTCGTGCTGGATTTATTTTACCCGTAAATTCCGGACTATAAGCCGCAACAACTCAAAATATTTTTATATTTTTTAATTCAGTGGGTGCGGCTTATATTCACGTGCGCTTAATAGTCCGGAAATTACGGTACTTTTGGACTGGTGTTAAAATTAAACATGTGTTTTTCCCCACGTACCTTAGTCTCCTGCACCTCCTGCGCCTGACTTCACCCCTCCTGCATGTTAGAGTTGCACGACAGCAATAGTTAGTGGACGAGGTTCATTTGAAGCTAATGAATAGTTCAAATGATAATAAATAATAATCTAATAACAACAAGATTGATGTTTGAAAAAACTCAGGTTATAAGATAACGAGCCAAGCAACCCATGGTGAAAGATATCAACCAGCCTCACAGGTCAATAACATATCAACCAGCCTCACAGGGGGATCAATAACATATCAACCAGCCTCACATGGGGATCAATAACATATCAACCAGCCTCACAGGTCAATACGGGACAGAGTTAGGGCTTACTGCTGTCATAGGGATGTCGAGTTTTATGTTCCTCTTGATGGCGTAGAAGGCCCTTCTTGCCTCGTCTCTCAGCTCGTTCACAGCTTTGTGGAAGTTACCTGTGGCGTTGATGTTTTAGGCCGAGGTATGTATAGTTTGTTGTGTGCTCCAGGGCAACGACGTCTAGATGGAATTTATATTTGTTTTCTTGGCAACTGGACCTTTTTTGGAACACCATTATTTTGGTCTCACTGAGATTTACTGTCAGGGCCCAGGTCTGACAGGGCCCAGGTCTGTCAGGGGCCCAGGTCTGTCAGGGGCCCAGGTCTGTCAGGGTCCCAGGTCTGTCAGGGTCCCAGGTCTGTCAGGGTCCAGGTCTGACAGGGCCCAGGTCTGACAGGGCCCAGGTCTGGCAGGGCCCAGGTCTGACAGGGCCCAGGTCTGTCAGGGGCCCAGGTCTGACAGGGCCCAGGTCTGGCAGGGCCCAGGTCTGACAGGGCCCAGGTCTGTCAGGGGCCCAGGTCTGTCAGGGGCCCAGGTCTGACAGGGCCCAGGTCTGACAGGGCCCAGGTCTGACAGGGGCCCAGGTCTGACAGGGCCCAGGTCTGACAGGGCCCAGGTCTGGCAGGGGCCCAGGTCTGACAGGGCCCAGGTCTGGCAGGGGCTCAGGTCTGTCAGGGCCCATGTCTGACTGAATCTGTGCAGAAGATCTAGGTGCTGCTGTAGACCCTCCTTGGTTGGGGACAGAAGCACCAGATCGTCAGCAAACAGTAGACCTTCTAGCAGGGTGAGGGCCGGGTGCTGCAGACTGTTCTAGTGCCCTCGTCAATTCATTGATATATATGTTTAAGAGAATGAGGCTTAAGCTGCATCCCTGTCTCACCCTACGGCCCTGTGGGAAGAAATGATTATTATTTTTTTAACTGCACACTTGTTGTTTGTCTCCATGGATTTTATAATGTGGTATGTCTTTCCCCAACACCACTTTCCATCAATGTGTATTTCAGACCCTCATGCCAAAAGCTTTTCTGAAATCAACAAAGCATTTTTTATTTAACCTTTATTTAACTTGGCAAGTCAGTTAAGAACAAATTCTTATTTACAATGACGGCCTAACCCCGGCCAAACCCGGACGACGCTGGGCCAGTTGTACTCCGCCCTATAGGACTCCCGATCACGGCCGGATGTGATACAGCCTGGAATCGAACCAGGGACTGTAGTGACGCCTCTTGCACTGAAATGCAGTGCCTTAGACCGCTGCTCCACTCTGGAGCTCATAAGCATGAGAAGACACTGGTTTGTTAATAAGGGTGTGCAGGGTGTATACCTGGTCTGACCTACGGTCTGACCTACGATCTGACCTATGGTATTTTGGTAGAAAGCCAATTTGACATTAGCTCCATTGTTTTCACTGAGCAAATGGAGTCTGCTGTTGAGGACACTGCAGAGGATTATTCAAAAGCTCTCTCTCTCTCTCTCTCTCTCTCTCTCTCTCTCTCTCTCTCTCTCTCTCTCTCTCTCTCTCTCTCTCTCTCTCTCTCCCTCTCTCCCTCTCTCCCTCTCTCCCTCCCTCCCTCCCTCCTCCCTCCCTCCCTCCCTCCCTCCCATGAAAGTGATGAATGGAATGTAGTGTGTCCCATAAGACACCCTATGTCCTATATAGTGCACTTCTTTTGACCAGGGCCCGTAGTGCATTATATAGGGAATAGGGTACCATTTGACCAGGGCCCATAGTGCACTATATAGGAGACAGGATGCCATTTGACCAGGGCCCATAGTGCACTATATAGGAGACAGGATGCCATTTGACCAGGGCCCGTAGTGCACTATATAGGAGACAGGATGCCATTTGACCAGGGCCCGTAGTGCACTATATAGGAGACAGGATGCCATTTGACCAGGGGCCCGTAGTGCACTATATAGGAGACAGGATGCCATTTGACCAGGCCCTTAGTGCACTATATAGGAGACAGGATGCCATTTGAGACGTAGCCCATGGAAACCAGATACCGTTTGGTGTTAATTAAAATATTCACCACTCTACAGTCCTGCATCAATCTTTCAGGTTATATATTAGTTCACTGTCCTGCATCAATCTATCAGGTTATATATTAGTTCACTGTCCTGCATCAATCTATCAGGTTATATATTAGTTCACTGTCCTGCATCAATCTTTCAGGTTATATATTAGTTCACTGTCCTGCATCAATCTATCAGGTTATATATTAGTTCACTGTCCTGCATCAATCTTTCAGGTTATATATTAGTTCACTGTCCTGCTTCAATCTTTCTGGCATAATAACCAGGTTATATATTAGTTCACTGTACTGCATCAATCTTTCTGACATAATAACCAGGTTATATATTAGTTCACTGTCCTGCATCAGTCTTTCTGACATAATAACCAGGTTATATATTAGTTCACTGTACTGCATCAATCTTTCAGGTTATATATTAGTTCACTGTCCTGCTTCAATCTTTCAGGTTATATATTAGTTCACTGTCCTGCATCAATCTTTCAGGTTATATATTAGTTCACTGTCCTGCATCAATCTTTCAGGTTATATATTAGTTCACTGTCCTGCATCAATCTTTCTGGCATAATAACCAGGTTATATATTAGTTCACTGTACTGCATCAATCTTTCTGACATAATAACCAGGTTATATATTAGTTCACTGTCCTGCATCAATCTTTCTGACATAATAACCGGGTTATATATCAGTGCACTGTACTGCAGGGCACGTGTTATAATGAGAGTCCTGTGTTTAGTGCTATCAGGAGACGTAGCAATATTTGATCCTGTATTTTAAGAGGACAGTTTGAAGGTTAAAACCCAGGAGTGTCAGATGACTGTGTAAAACACAGGGTCCTAGATCTGGCATACAGTCTCTCTAGCTACTGCGTCTACATTTTACGATGCCAAGTTTGATTCTAATTTAACTGCAGGGAGTGTGTTGCAACTTTTAACGTCCATTTCTGGACGATAAACATTGCTTTTTTTTTTTTAACTGTACATCAGTCAATAATACAGTCAATCGTGTGTCTTTAAAACGAGACCAGTGAGTTCACCAGTCCACTGCGGACCGTACACATGACGATCTGAGGTGTAATTATTAAATATCTGGTACTGACAAATCTTTATTAAGGACGTCTGCGGTGAGAAATGACAACAACAACAAAAACACAGCTGTTATGATGTTCCTTGATGCTCTGGTCATTTGTCAGCCTGGCAGTGCATGTTATCTATCATCCCAGGGACTGTGTGTAAAGTCTAATATAACCAGTGTTATCTATCATCCCAGGGACTGTGTGTAAAGTCTAATATAACCAGTGTTATCTATCATCCCATGGACTGTGTGTAAAGTGTAATATAATCAGTGTTATCTCAGGGACTGTGTGTAAAGTCTAATATAATCAGTGTTATCTCAGGGACTGTGTGTAATGTCTAATATAATGAGTGGTATCTCAGGGACTGTGTGTAAAGTCTAATATAACCAGTGTTATCTATCATCCCAGGGACTGTGTGTAAAGTGTAATATAATGAGTGTTATCTATCATCCCAGGGACTGTGTGTAAAGTGTAATATAATGAGTGTTATCTATCATCCCAGGGACTGTGTGTAAAGTGTAATATAATGAGTGTTATCTATCATCCCAGGGACTGTGTGTAAAGTCTAATATAATGAGTGTTATCTATCATCCCAGGGACTGTGTGTAAAGTGTAATATAATCAGTGTTATCTCAGGGACTGTGTGTAAAGTCTAATATAATCAGTGTTATCTCAGGGACTGTGTGTAATGTCTAATATAATGAGTGGTATCTCAGGGACTGTGTGTAAAGTCTAATATAACCAGTGTTATCTATCATCCCAGGGACTGTGTGTATAGTTTAATTTAATGAGTGTTATCTATCATCCCAGGGACTGTGTGTAAAGTGTAATATAATGAGTGTTATCTATCATCCCAGGGACTGTGTGTAAAGTCTAATATAACCAGTGTTATCTATCATCCCAGGGACTGTGTGTAAAGTGTAATATAATCAGTGTTATCTCAGGGACTGTGTGTAAAGTCTAATATAATCAGTGTTATCTCAGGGACTGTGTGTAATGTCTAATATAATGAGTGGTATCTCAGGGACTGTGTGTAAAGTCTAATATAACCAGTGTTATCTATCATCCCAGGGACTGTGTGTAAAGTGTAATATAATGAGTGTTATCTATCATCCCAGGGACTGTGTGTAAAGTGTAATATAATGAGTGTTATCTATCATCCCAGGGACTGTGTGTAAAGTCTAATATAATGAGTGTTATCTATCATCCCAGGGACTGTGTGTAAAGTGTAATATAATGAGTGTTATCTATCATCCCAGGGACTGTGTGTAAAGTGTAATATAATGAGTGTTATCTATCATCCCAGGGACTGTGTGTAAAGTCTAATATAATGAGTGTTATCTATCATCCCAGGGACTGTGTGTAAAGTGTAATATAATGAGTGTTATCTATCATCCCAGGGACTGTGTGTAAAGTGTAATATAATCAGTGTTATCTCAGGGACTGTGTGTAAAGTCTAATATAATCAGTGTTATCTCAGGGACTGTGTGTAATGTCTAATATAATGAGTGGTATCTCAGGGACTGTGTGTAAAGTCTAATATAATCAGTGTTATCTATCATCCCAGGGACTGTGTGTAAAGTCTAATATAACCAGTGTTATCTATCATCCCAGGGACTGTGTGTAAAGCCTAATATAACCAGTGGTATCTCAGGGACTGTGTGTAAAGTCTAATATAATCAGTGTTATCCCAGGGACTGTGTGTAAAGTCTAATATAATCAGTGTTATCTCAGGGACTGTGTGTAATGTCTAATATAATGAGTGGTATCTCAGGGACTGTGTGTAAAGTCTAATATAATCAGTGTTATCTATCATCCCAGGGACTGTGTGTAAAGTCTAATATAACCAGTGTTATCTATCATCCCAGGGACTGTGTGTAAAGTCTAATATAATCAGTGTTATCTCAGGGACTGTGTGTAATGTCTAATATAATGAGTTGTATCTCAGGGACTGTGTGTAAAGTCTAATATAATGAGTGTTATCTCAGGGACTGTGTGTAAAGTCTAATATAATGAGTGGTATCTCAGGGACTGTGTGTAAAGACTAATATAATCAGTGTTATCTATCATCCCAGGGACTGTGTGTAAAGTCTAATATAACCAGTGTTATCTATCATCCCAGGGACTGTGTGTAAAGTCTAATATAACCAGTGTTATCTATCATCCCAGGGACTGTGTGTAAAGCCTAATATAACCAGTGGTATCTCAGGGACTGTGTGTAAAGTGTAATATAATCAGTGTTATCTCAGGGACTGTGTGTAAAGTCTAATATAATCAGTGTTATCTCAGGGACTGTGTGTAATGTCTAATATAATGAGTGGTATCTCAGGGACTGTGTGTAATGTCTAATATAATGAGTGGTATCTCAGGGACTGTGTGTAAAGTCTAATATAATCAGTGTTATCTATCATCCCAGGGACTGTGTGTAAAGTCTAATATAACCAGTGTTATCTATCATCCCAGGGACTGTGTGTAAAGTCTAATATAATCAGTGTTATCTCAGGGACTGTGTGTAATGTCTAATATAATGAGTTGTATCTCAGGGACTGTGTGTAAAGTCTAATATAATGAGTGTTATCTCAGGGACTGTGTGTAAAGTCTAATATAATGAGTGGTATCTTCACCTGTTGATGGAGAGGGTGGTTTGGGTGGAGACCAGGTCCCACAGTTTGATGGTTCTGTCTTCAGAGACACTGGCTACGTGCTGACTCTGAGGGTCAAACCGCACCGCGTGATCGTAGACTTGTGGTGATCTGAGGGAAGTGACAGCATTAGACATGACTTAAACTGAGACTCAGTGACCTGACGTTAGCAGGAGCAGCAGGATATTGTAGATGAGAGCGATGCAAGACGTTGCACACACACACAAAATATCAGTGCATTGTTTTACCTGTGGTATACAGGTATTACCTGTGGTATACATGTATTATACACCAGTGCATTGTTTTGTCATACCTGTGGTATACAGGTATTACCTGTGGTATACAGGTATTATAGATCAGTGCATTGTTTTGTCATACCTGTGGTATACAGGTATTACCTGTGGTATACATGTATTATACACCAGTGCATTGTTTTGTCATACCTGTGGTATACAGGTATTACCTGTGGTATACAGGTATTATACATCAGTGCATTGTTTTACCTGTGGTATACAGGTATTACCTGTGATATACAGGTATTATACATCAGGTATTGTTTTGTCATATCTGTGGTATACAGGTATGATACATCAGTGCAAGTTGAGGGGCGTTCTTCACGCTGCTTCAGGACCCAAAACAGCAGAGAAGTTCAGCCTGGTGATTCATACTACTTGAGTTGTTGCAGAAATCTGCTCGACGGCGCTGTTTACTCCCAGCATCGCTGACTCTACCTTTACCGTGTGATAGCTTATGATAGCGCGAGCCTAGCTTAGCGTTAGCGTAGCTCAATGGAAAAAAATCGATATAGAGATCGATAACTACTTGTTGAATGACTTTTAGCGACGTACCTTTGACGTGGAAGAGCCTCTCCCCTGTATCAGCTGAGGTCAGGCAGATTGCGTTCTCCAGGTCGAGGAGGAGACGACGTACTTCCCATCCTCCGAGATGCTACATGACGTCAGGAGACCACCCTGAGCTGCAGTCCACTATGTAACACACACCAACACAGGCTATGTCACTTATACGCCATCTCCGGCGTTACGATTCGGTCAAACATCCTTGGCCTTTTTTGGGGGTGAAAATCCCCATGGTCTCAGATGTTCATTGGTGTTAAAGAGAGAGAGCGAGAGAGAGAGAGAGAGAGAGAGAGAGAGGGAGAGAGACAGAGAGAGAGAGAGAGAGAGAGGGAGAGAGAGAGACAGAGAGAGAGAGAGGGAGAGAGACAGAGAGAGAGAGAGAGAGAGAGAGAGAGAGACAGAGAGAGAGGGAGAGAGACAGAGAGAGAGAGAGAGAGAGAGAGGGAGAGAGGGAGAGAGAGAGACAGAGAGAGAGAGAGGGAGAGAGACAGAGAGAGAGAGAGAGAGAGAGACAGAGACAGAGACAGAGAGAGAGAGAGAGAGAGAGAGAGAGAGAGAGAGGTAGAGAGACAGATGTAACACAGAGGTCTCAACAACACAGTGTGAGGATGAGATTCATTATTTGATTGACTCACAATGATCTTGCCAGTCTCCAGGTCCCATGCATTTAGGGTCTTGTCCCATGACGCAGTAATCAGCCTAGGTGAGAGAGAGAGAGAGAGGGGGGGAAAACACGTTTTTCAAAGATACAGAAATCTTTCAAAATACAGAAATTATCCCCGCATGATGTTGTGTTTAGCAAAATGCATCATACTGGGGATGTTTTCTGAATTTTGAAAGTTACAGATCTTGAAAACTTGATTTCTGACAAGCAAAACATTCAGGGACTATGTCAACAATGGACTAATGAAACAAATACCAAAATATAGTTTTCTTTTAAGATATCAACCTCAATGCCACTAGACTAGTGTAACAGCAAAAAACAGTAGTAATCCATTAACTAGCTAATGTTTTAGTGGAGGTCTAGTGTCTAGACTCCCTATGTGTGATCACCTCCTTCTCTGCCAGGGTTACCAGGCAACAGCCCCTCCCTCCCTGCAGCCCTCTGGGACTTCTCCTCTGCCAGGGTTACCAGGGTTACCAGGGTTGACAGAGTTACCAGGGTTACCAGGGTTGCCAGAGTTACCAGGGTTGACAGAGTTACCAGAGTTACCAGGGTTGACAGAGTTACCAGGGTTACCAGGGTTACCAGAGTTACCAGGGTTACCAAGGTTACCAAGAGGGGAGTGCAAATAAAGCAGGTGTGAAGTAATAAAAGACCTTGACAGGGATGTGTCCCAAATGGCACCCTATTCCCTATATAGTGCACTACTTTAGATCAGAGGTCCTATGGCATCCTATTCCCTATTATATAGTGCACTACTTTAGATCAGAGGTCCTATGGCATCCTATTCCCTATATATAGTACACTACTTTAGACCAGAGCCCTATGGCATCCTATTCCCTATATATAGTGCACTACTTTAGACCAGAGCCCTATGGCACCCTATTCCCTATATATAGTGCACTACTTTAGACCAGAGCCCTATGGCACCCTATTCCCTATATAGTGCACTACTTTAGACCAGAGCCCTATGGCACCCTATTCCCTATATAGTGCACTACTTTAGATCAGAGGTCCTATGGCACCCTATTCCCTATATAGTGCACTACTTTAGATCAGAGCCCTATGGCACCCTATTCCCTATATAGTGCACTACTTTAGACCAGAGCCCTATGGCACCCTATTCCCTATATAGTGCACTACTTTAGACCAGAGCCCTATGGCACCCTATTCCCTATATAGTGCACTACTTTAGACCAGGGCCATCTAGTGATGGGGGGAATCATACCATCTAGTGATGGGGGGGAATCATACCATCTAGTGATGGGGGGGAATCATACCATCTAGTGATGGGGAAATCATACCATCTAGTGATGGGGGGAATCATACCATCTAGTGATGGGGGGAATCATACCATCTAGTGATGGGGGGAATCATACCATCTAGTGATGGGGGGAATCATACCATCTAGTGATGGGGGGAATCATACCATCTAGTGATGGGGGGAATCATACCATCTAGTGATGGGGAAATCATACCATCTAGTGATGGGGGAAATCATACCATCTAGTGATGGGGGGAATCATACCATCTAGTGATGGGGGGGAATCATACCATCTAGTGATGGGGGGGAATCATACCATCTAGTGATGGAGGAATCATACCATCTAGTGATGGGGGGAAATCATACCATCTAGTGATGGAGGAATCATACCATCTAGTGATGGGGGGGAATCATACCATCTAGTGATGGGGAAATCATACCATCTAGTGATGGGGGAATCATACCATCTAGTGATGGGGAAATCATACCATCTAGTGATGGGGGTAATCATACCATTTAGTGATGGGGGGAATCATACCATCTAGTGATGGGGGGAATCATACCATCTAGTGATGGAGGAATCATACCATCTAGTGATGGGGGGGAATCATACCATCTAGTGATGGGGAAATCATACCATCTAGTGATGGAGGAATCATACCATCTAGTGATGGGGGGAAATCATACCATCTAGTGATGGAGGAATCATACCATCTAGTGATGGGGGGAATCATACCATCTAGTGATGGGGAAATCATACCATCTAGTGATGGGGAAATCATACCATCTAGTGATGGAGGAATCATACCATCTAGTGATGGGGGGAATCATACCATCTAGTGATGGGGGAATCATACCATCTAGTGATGGGGGTAATCATACCATCTAGTGATGGGGGGAATCATACCATCTAGTGATGGGGGGAATCATACCATCTAGTGATGGGGAAATCATACCATCTAGTGATGGGGAAATCATACCATCTAGTGATGGGGGGAATCATACCATCTAGTGATGGGGAAATCATACCATCTAGTGATGGGGAAATCATACCATCTAGTGATGGGGAAATCATACCATCTAGTGATGGGGGGGAATCATACCATCTAGTGATGGGGGGAATCATACCATCTAGTGATGGGGGGGAATCATACCATCTAGTGATGGGGAAATCATACCATCTAGTGATGGGGGGAATCATACCATCTAGTGATGGGGGGGAATCATACCATCTAGTGATGGGGAAATCATACCATCTAGTGATGGGGGAATCATACCATCTAGTGATGGGGAAATCATACCATCTAGTGATGGGGGGAATCATACCATCTAGTGATGGGGAAATCATACCATCTAGTGATGGGGAAATCATACCATTTAGTGATGGGGGGAATCATACCATCTAGTGATGGGGGGAATCATACCATCTAGTGATGGGGGGAATCATACCATCTAGTGATGGGGGGAATCATACCATCTAGTGATGGGGGGAATCATACCATCTAGTGATGGGGGAATCATACCATCTAGTGATGGGGGGAATCATACCATCTAGTGATGGGGGGAATCATACCATCTAGTGATGGAGGGAATCATACCATCTAGTGATGGGGGGAATCATACCATCTAGTGATGGGGGGAATCATACCATCTAGTGATGGGGGAATCATACCATCTAGTGATGGGGGAATCATACCATCTAGTGATGGGGGAATCATACCATTTAGTGATGGGGGGAATCATACCATCTAGTGATGGGGGAATCATACCATCTAGTGATGGGGAAATCATACCATCTAGTGATGGGGGAAATCATACCATCTAGTGATGGGGGAATCATACCATCTAGTGATGGGGGGAATCATACCATTTAGTGATGGGGGAAATCATACCATCTAGTGATGGGGGAAATCATACCATTTAGTGATGGGGGAAATCATACCATCTAGTGATGGGGAAATCATACCATCTAGTGATGGGGGAAATCATACCATTTAGTGATGGGGGGAATCATACCATCTAGTGATGGGGGGAATCATACCATCTAGTGATGGGGGGAATCATACCATCTAGTGATGGGGGAAATCATACCATCTAGTGATGGGGGAAATCATACCATTTAGTGATGGGGGGAATCATACCATCTAGTGATGGGGAAATCATACCATCTAGTGATGGGGGGAATCATACCATCTAGTGATGGGGGCAATCATACCATCTAGTGATGGGGGGAATCATACCATCTAGTGATGGGGGGAATCATACCATCTAGTGATGGAGAAATCATACCATCTAGTGATGGGAAAATCATACCATCTAGTGATGGGAAAATCATACCATCTAGTGATGGGAAAATCATACCATCTAGTGATGGGGGGGAATCATACCATCTAGTGATGGGGAAATCATACCATCTAGTGATGGAGGAATCATACCATCTAGTGATGGGGAAATCATACCATCTAGTGATGGGGGGGAATCATACCATCTAGTGATGGGGGGGAATCATACCATCTAGTGATGGGGGGGAATCATACCATCTAGTGATGGGGGGAATCATACCATCTAGTGATGGGGGGAATCATACCATCTAGTGATGGGGGAATCATACCATCTAGTGATGGGGGGAATCATACCATCTAGTGATGGGGGGGAATCATACCATCTAGTGATGGGGGGAATCATACCATCTAGTGATGGGGGGGAATCATACCATCTAGTGATGGGGGGAATCATACCATCTAGTGATGGGGGGAAATCATACCATCTAGTGATGGGGGAATCATACCATTTAGTGATGGGGGAATCATACCATTTAGTGATGGGGGGAATCATACCATCTAGTGATGGGGGAAATCATACCATCTAGTGATGGGGGAAATCATACCATCTAGTGATGGGGGAATCATACCATCTAGTGATGGGGGAAATCATACCATCTAGTGATGGGGGAATCATACCATCTAGTGATGGGGGAAATCATACCATCTAGTGATGGGGGGAATCATACCATCTAGTGATGGGGGAATCATACCATCTAGTGATGGGGGGAATCATACCATCTAGTGATGGGGAAATCATACCATCTAGTGATGGGGGAATCATACCATCTAGTGATGGGGGGGAATCATACCATCTAGTGATGGGGAAATCATACCATCTAGTGATGGAGGAATCATACCATCTAGTGATGGGGAAATCATACCATCTAGTGATGGGGAAATCATACCATCTAGTGATGGGGGGAATCATACCATCTAGTGATGGGGGAAATCATACCATCTAGTGATGGGGGAATCATACCATCTAGTGATGGGGGGAATCATACCATCTAGTGATGGGGGGAATCATACCATCTAGTGATGGGGGGAATCATACCATCTAGTGATGGGGGGAATCATACCATCTAGTGATGGGGGAATCATACCATTTAGTGATGGGGGGAATCATACCATCTAGTGATGGGGGGAATCATACCATCTAGTGATGGGGGGGAATCATACCATCTAGTGATGGGGAAATCATACCATCTAGTGATGGGGGGAATCATACCATCTAGTGATGGGGGGGGAATCATACCATCTAGTGATGGGGGAATCATACCATTTAGTGATGGGGGGAATCATACCATCTAGTGATGGGGGGAATCATACCATTTAGTGATGGGGGAATCATACCATCTAGTGATGGGGAAATCATACCATCTAGTGATGGGGAAATCATACCATCTAGTGATGGGGGGAATCATACCATCTAGTGATGGGGGAGAAAATCGATAATTATATATCGCAATATTACTTTAGGACAATATTTTATCGATATTTGACTCGATTTGATAGTGTAGGTAAAGTTACCTGCGCCAAAACTCCTTTAGAGGACTGTAGAGATCACAATGGTGAGTTACACGTCTCTGATTGGTGACGCAACGAAGAGCTGCATGATACACAGAGACGTGACCCTTCAGAGCAGAGCTGGAGACAGGTACATGAATAGCATCACCGTAGATACAGAGTAAATAAAAACCCATGAAGCTGGAGTTTCCCTGATGAGGTTCTCTACATGGTGGTGGCGAAGATAAAATTCCCATCCACCCAAACTTACAGATATTTGTACGTTTTAACTTGCTCTGTAGAATGACCTTCCAAGGTACTAATGATATGGTTTTCAGAGTGTTTAGTATGGGTAAATACCATGCATTTAGCCAAGGTACTAATGATATGGGTTTCAGAGTGTTTAGTATGGGTAAATACCATGCATTTAGCCAAGGTACTAATGTTTTCAGAGTGTTTAGTATGGGTAAATACCATGCATTTAGCCAAGGTACTAATGTTTTCAGAGTGTTTAGTATGGGTAAATACCATGCATTTAGCCAAGGTACTAATGATATGGGTTTCAGAGTGTTTAGTATGGGTAAATACCATGCATTTAGCCAAGGTACTAATGTTTTCAGAGTGTTTAGTATGGGTAAATACCATGCATTTAGCCAAGGTACTAATGTTTTCAGAGTGTTTAGTATGGGTAAATACCATGCATTTAGCCAAGGTACTAATGATATGGGTTTCAGAGTGTTTAGTATGGGTAAATACCATGCATTTAGCCAAGGTACTAATGTTTTCAGAGTGTTTAGTATGGGTAAATACCATGCATTTAGCCAAGGTACTAATGTTTTCAGAGTGTTTAGTATGGGTAAATACCATGCATTTAGCCAAGGTACTAATGATATGGGTTTCAGAGTGTTTAGTATGGGTAAATACCATGCATTTAGCCAAGGTACTAATGTTTTCAGAGTGTTTAGTATGGGTAAATACCATGCATTTAGCCAAGGTACTAATGATATGGGTTTCAGAGTGTTTAGTATGGGTAAATACCATGCATTTAGCCAAGGTACTAATGTTTTCAGAGTGTTTAGTATGGGTAAATACCATGCATTTAGCCAAGGTACTAATGTTTTCAGAGTGTTTAGTATGGGTAAATACCATGCATTTAGCCAAGGTACTAATGATATGGGTTTCAGAGTGTTTAGTATGGGTAAATACCATGCATTTAGCCAAGGTACTAATGTTTTCAGAGTGTTTAGTATGGGTAAATACCATGCATTTAGCCAAGGTACAAATTATATGGGTTTCAGAGTGTTTAGTATGGGTAAATACCATGCATTTAGCCAAGGTACTAATGATATGGGTTTCAGAGTGTTTAGTATGGGTAAATACCATGCATTTAGCCAAGGTACTAATGTTTTCAGAGTGTTTAGTATGGGTAAATACCATGCATTTAGCCAAGGTACAAATTATATGGGTTTCAGAATGTTTAGTATGGGTAAATACCATGCATTTAGCCAAGGTACTAATGATATGGGTTTCAGAGTGTTTAGTATGGGTAAATACCATGCATTTAGCCAAGGTACTAATGTTTTCAAAGTGTTTAGTATGGGTAAATACCATGCATTTAGCCAAGGTACAAATGATATGGGTTTCAGAGTGTTCAGTATTGGTAAATACCATGCATTTAGCCAAGGTACTAATGTTTTCAGAGTGTTTAGTATTGGTAAATACCATGCATTTAGCCAAGGTACTAATGACATGGTTTTCAGAGTGTTTAGTATGGGTAAATACCATGCATTTAGCCAAGGTACTAATGATATGGGTTTCAGAGTGTTTAGTATGGGTAAATACCATGCATTTAGCCAAGGTACTAATATTTTCAGAGTGTTTAGTATGGGTAAATACCATGCATTTAGCCAAGGTACTAATGATATGGGTTTCAGAGTGTTTAGTATGGGTAAATACCATGCATTTAGCCAAGGTACTAATGATATGAGTTTCAGAGTGTTTAGTATGGGTAAATACCATGCATTTAGCCAAGGTACTAATGTTTTCAGAGTGTTTAGTATGGGTAAATACCATGCATTTAGCCAAGGTACAAATTATATGGGTTTCAGAATGTTTAGTATGGGTAAATACCATGCATTTAGCCAAGGTACAAATGATATGGGTTTCAGAGTGTTTAGTATGGGTAAATACCATGCATTTAGCCAAGGTACAAATGATATGGGTTTCAGAGTGTTCAGTATTGGTAAATACCATGCATTTAGCCAAGGTACTAACGTTTTCAGAGTGTTTAGTATTGGTAAATACCATGCATTTAGCCAAGGTACTAATGACATGGTTTTCAGAGTGTTTAGTATTGGTAAATACCATGCATTTAGCCAAGGTACTAATGATATGGGTTTCAGAGTGTTTAGTATTGGTAAATACCATGCATTTAGCCAAGGTACTAATGACATGGTTTTCAGAGTGTTTAGTATTGGTAAATACCATGCATTTAGCCAAGGTACTAATGATATGGGTTTCAGAGTGTTTAGTATGGGTAAATACCATGCATTTAGCCAAGGTACTAATGATATGGGTTTCAGAGTGTTTAGTATGGGTAAATACCATGCATTTAGCCAAGGTACTAATGTTTTCAGAGTGTTTAGTATGGGTAAATACCATGCATTTAGCCAAGGTACTAATGATATGGGTTTCAGAGTGTTTAGTATGGGTAAATACCATGCATTTAGCCAAGGTACTAATGATATGGGTTTCAGAGTGTTTAGTATGGGTAAATACCATGCATTTAGCCAAGGTACTAATGTTTTCAGAGTGTTTAGTATGGGTAAATACCATGCATTTAGCCAAGGTACTAATGTTTTCAGAGTGTTTAGTATTGGTAAATACCATGCATTTAGCCAAGGTACTAATGACATGGTTTTCAGAGTGTTTAGTATGGGTAAATACCATGCATTTAGCCAAGGTACTAATGATATGGGTTTCAGAGTGTTTAGTATGGGTAAATACCATGCATTTAGCCAAGGTACTAATGTTTTCAGAGTGTTTAGTATTGGTAAATATCATGCATTTAGCCAAGGTACTAATGATATGGGTTTCAGAGTGTTTAGTATGGGTAAATACCATGCATTTAGCCAAGGTACTAATGGTTTCAGAGTGTTTAGTATGGGTAAATACCATGCATTTAGCCAAGGTACTAATGGTTTCAGAGTGTTTAGTATGGGTAAATACCATGCATTTAGCCAAGGTACTAATGGTTTCAGAGTGTTTAGTATGGGTAAATACCATGCATTTAGCCAAGGTACTAATGTTTTCAGAGTGTTTAGTATTGGTAAATACCATGCATTTAGCCAAGGTACTAATGATATGGGTTTCAGAGTGTTTAGTATTGGTAAATACCATGCATTTAGCCAAGGTACTAATGACATGGTTTTCAGAGTGTTTAGTATTGGTAAATACCATGCATTTAGCCAAGGTACTAATGATATGGGTTTCAGAGTGTTTAGTATTGGTAAATACCATGCATTTAGCCAAGGTACTAATGACATGGTTTTCAGAGTGTTTAGTATTGGTAAATACCATGCATTTAGCCAAGGTACTAATGATATGGGTTTCAGAGTGTTTAGTATGGGTAAATACCATGCATTTAGCCAAGGTACTAATGATATGGTTTTCAGAGTGTTTAGTATGGGTAAATACCATGCATTTAGCCAAGGTACTAATGTTTTCAGAGTGTTTAGTATGGGTAAATACCATGCATTTAGCCAAGGTACTAATGATATGGGTTTCAGAGTGTTTAGTATGGGTAAATACCATGCATTTAGCCAAGGTACTAATGATATGGGTTTCAGAGTGTTTAGTATGGGTAAATACCATGCATTTAGCCAAGGTACTAATGTTTTCAGAGTGTTTAGTATGGGTAAATACCATGCATTTAGCCAAGGTACTAATGTTTTCAGAGTGTTTAGTATTGGTAAATACCATGCATTTAGCCAAGGTACTAATGACATGGTTTTCAGAGTGTTTAGTATGGGTAAATACCATGCATTTAGCCAAGGTACTAATGATATGGGTTTCAGAGTGTTTAGTATGGGTAAATACCATGCATTTAGCCAAGGTACTAATGATATGGGTTTCAGAGTGTTCAGTATTGGTAAATACCATGCATTTAGCCAAGGTACTAATGTTTTCAGAGTGTTTAGTATTGGTAAATACCATGCATTTAGCCAAGGTACTAATGACATGGTTTTCAGAGTGTTTAGTATTGGTAAATACCATGCATTTAGCCAAGGTACTAATGATATGGGTTTCAGAGTGTTTAGTATTGGTAAATACCATGCATTTAGCCAAGGTACTAATGACATGGTTTTCAGAGTGTTTAGTATTGGTAAATACCATGCATTTAGCCAAGGTACTAATGATATGGGTTTCAGAGTGTTTAGTATGGGTAAATACCATGCATTTAGCCAAGGTACTAATGATATGGGTTTCAGAGTGTTTAGTATGGGTAAATACCATGCATTTAGCCAAGGTACTAATGTTTTCAGAGTGTTTAGTATGGGTAAATACCATGCATTTAGCCAAGGTACTAATGATATGGGTTTCAGAGTGTTTAGTATGGGTAAATACCATGCATTTAGCCAAGGTACTAATGATATGGGTTTCAGAGTGTTTAGTATGGGTAAATACCATGCATTTAGCCAAGGTACTAATGTTTTCAGAGTGTTTAGTATGGGTAAATACCATGCATTTAGCCAAGGTACTAATGTTTTCAGAGTGTTTAGTATTGGTAAATACCATGCATTTAGCCAAGGTACTAATGACATGGTTTTCAGAGTGTTTAGTATGGGTAAATACCATGCATTTAGCCAAGGTACTAATGATATGGGTTTCAGAGTGTTTAGTATGGGTAAATACCATGCATTTAGCCAAGGTACTAATGTTTTCAGAGTGTTTAGTATGGGTAAATACCATGCATTTAGCCAAGGTACTAATGTTTTCAGAGTGTTTAGTATTGGTAAATACCATGCATTTAGCCAAGGTACTAATGACATGGTTTTCAGAGTGTTTAGTATGGGTAAATACCATGCATTTAGCCAAGGTACTAATGATATGGGTTTCAGAGTGTTTAGTATGGGTAAATACCATGCATTTAGCCAAGGTACTAATGTTTTCAGAGTGTTTAGTATTGGTAAATATCATGCATTTAGCCAAGGTACTAATGATATGGGTTTCAGAGTGTTTAGTATGGGTAAATACCATGCATTTAGCCAAGGTACTAATGGTTTCAGAGTGTTTAGTATGGGTAAATACCATGCATTTAGCCAAGGTACTAATGGTTTCAGAGTGTTTAGTATGGGTAAATACCATGCATTTAGCCAAGGTACTAATGGTTTCAGAGTGTTTAGTATGGGTAAATACCATGCATTTTGTTTTAGAGGAATTCAGAACAAGCTTCAAATCGTACAGATTCTGTTGAACGATGTTAAAAGCTGTTTGAGCTTTTTCAAAAGCTAAATTCAAACTGCTGTCACCTGACCAGAGATCAGTGTTAAACTGCTGTCACCTGACCAGAGATCAGTGTTAAACTGCTGTCACCTGACCAGAGATCAGTGTTAAACTGCTGTCACCTGACCAGAGATCAGTGTTAAACTGCTGTCACCTGACCAGAGATCAGTGTTAAACTGCTGTCACCTGACCAGAGATCAGTGTTAAACTGCTGTCACCTGACCAGAGATCAGTGTTAAACTGCTGTCACCTGACCAGAGAACAGTGTTAAACTGCTGTCACCTGACCAGAGAACAGTGTTAAACTGCTGTCACCTGACCAGAGATCAGTGTTAAACTGCTGTCACCTGACCAGAGATCAGTGTTAAACTGCTGTCACCTGACCAGAGATCAGTGTTAAACTGCTGTCACCTGACCAGAGAACAGTGTTAAACTGCTGTCACCTGACCAGAGAACAGTGTTAAACTGCTGTCACCTGACCAGAGATCAGTGTTAAACTGCTGTCACCTGACCAGAGATCAGTGTTAAACTGCTGTCACCTGACCAGAGAACAGTGTTAAACTGCTGTCACCTGACCAGAGATCAGTGTTAAACTGCTGTCACCTGACCAGAGAACAGTGTTAAACTGCTGTCACCTGACCAGAGATCAGTGTTAAACTGCTCTATTACCGGTCTCCAACTTCCAGAAAGGTCCAGTCTGGATACATGTACCAGATACCCCATGGTGCCACCAAGAGGCACATTATGGAATTTCTGCTTCTCTTCCTGCTTTCCTCTGCTCTTCTCTCCCAGCATCCTCCGCTCGCTATACTGGCAAGCCTGTAGTGCTTTCCACACTTGAGATCTGGTACCAGTTTCGACAGCATTTTAAATTCTCCTCTGCATCTACTACGAGTCCTATTGACAATAATCACTTCACTAATAAATAATGCTTTCTCTCACTGAACAATGAAAGGTTTCAAGTCCTTATCTAATAGATCATGCTTTATCTCACTGAACAATGAAAGGTATTAAGTCCTTATCTAATAGATAATGCTTTCTCTCATTGAACAATGAAAGGTATTAAGTCCTTATCTAATAGATAATGCTTTCTCTCACTGAACAAAGAAAGGTATTAAGTCCTTATCTCATAGATAATGCTTTATCTCACTGAACAATGAAAGGTATTAAGTCCTTATCTAATAGATAATGCTTTATCTCACTGAACAATGAAAGGTATTAAGTCCTTATCTAATAGATAATGCTTTCTCTCACTGAACAATGAAAGGTATTAAGTCCTTATCTCATAGATAATGCTTTATCTCACTGAACAATGAAAGGTATTAAGTCCTTATCTAATAGATAATGCTTTATCTCACTGAACAATGAAAGGTATTAAGTCCTTATCTAATAGATAATGCTTTCTCTCACTGAACAATGAAAGGTATTAACCTCTATGGGCTAGGTGGGACGCTTGCGTCCCACCTACTCAACAGCCAGTGTAATCCCGTGGCGCGATATTCAAATACCTCAAAAATTCAAAAACTTCAATTTTTCAAACATATGACTATTTTACACCATTTTAAAGACAAGACTCTCGTTAATCTAACCACACTGTCCGATTTCAAAAAGGCTTTACAACGAAAGCAAAACATTAGATTATGTCAGCAGAGTACCCAGCCAGAAATAATTAGACACCCATTTTTCAAGCTAGCATATAATGTCACATAAACCCAAACCACAGCTAAATGCAGCACTAACCTTTGATGATCTTCATCAGATGACAACCCTAGGACATTATGTTATACAATACATGCATGTTTTGTTCAATCAAGTTCATATTTATATCAAAAACCAGCTTTTTACATTAGCATGTGACTAGCATGTGACTAGCATTCCGACCGAACACTGCCGGTGAATTTACTAAATTACTCACGATAAACGTTCACAAAAAACATAACAATTATTTTAAGAATTATAGATACAGAACTCCTCTATGCACTCTATGTCCGATTTTAAAATAGCTTTTCGGTGAAAGCACATTTTGCAATATTCTGAGTAGATAGCCCGGCATCACAGGGCTAGCTATTTAGACACCCAGCAAGTTTAGCACTCACCAAAGTCAGATTTACTATTAGAAAAGTTTGATTACCTTTGCTGTTCTTCGTCAGAATTCACTCCCAGGACTTCTACTTCAATAACAAATGTTGGTTTGGTCCCAAATAATCCATTGTTATATCCAAATAGCAGCGTTTTGTTCGTGCGTTCAAGACACTATCCGAAAGGGTAAATAAGGGTGACGAGCATGGCGCATTTTGTGACAAAAAAAATCTAAATATTCCATTACCGTACTTCGAAGCATGTCAACCGCTGTTTAAAATCAATTTTTATGCCATTTTTCTCGTAAAAAAGCGATAATATTCCGACCGGGAAATCGTTTTTTATTACAAAGAGAGTGAAAGTAAAAGCATGCTATCCCCTCATGCACGAGCCTCAGTCTAATGGCCCTCTGATAGAGCACTTGCCAAACGCGCTAATGTGTTTCAGCCTGGGGATGGAATTACATCGTTCAGCTTTTTCCCGCCTTCTGAGAGCCCATGGGAGCCGTAGGAAGTGTCACGTCATGCCAGAGATCCCCTGTATTTGTTAGAGATGATCAAGGAGGGCAAGAAATGGTCAGACAGGCCACTTCCTGTAAGGAATCTTCTCAGGTTTTGGCCTTCCAAATGAGTTCTGTTATACTCACAGACACCATTCAAACAGTTTTAGAAACTTTAGGGTGTTTTCTATCCAAAGCCAATAATTATATGCATATTCTAGTTACTGGGCAGGAGTAGTAACCAGATTAAATTGGGTACGTTTTTTATCCGGCCGTGCAAATACTGCCCCCTAGCCCCAACAGGTTAAGTCCTTATATAATAGATAATGCTTTATCTCGCTGAACAATGAAAGGTATTAAGTCCTTATCTAATAGATAATGCTTTCTCTCACTGAACAATGAAAGGTATTAAGTCCTTATCTAATAGATAATGCTTTCTCTCACTGAACAATGAAAGGTATTAAGTCCTTATCTAATAGATAATGCTTTATCTCACTGAACAATGAAAGGTATTACGTCCTTATCTAATAGATAATGCTTTATCTCACTGAACAATGAAAGGTATTACGTCCTTATCTAATAGATAATGCTTTATCTCACTGAACAATGAAAGGTATTAAGTCCTTATCTCATTGATAATGCTTTATCTCACTGAACAATGAAAGGTATTAAGTCCTTATCTCATTGATAATGCTTTCTCTCGCTGAACAATGAAAGGTATTACGTCCTTATCTAATAGATAATGCTTTCTCTCATTGAACAATGAAAGGTATTAAGTCCTTATCTCATTGATAATGCTTTATCTCACTGAACAATGAAAGGTATTAAGTCCTTATCTAATAGATAATGCTTTCTCTCGCTGAACAATGAAAGGTATTAAGTCCTTATCTAATAGATAATGCTTTATCTCACTGGACAATGAAAGGTTTCAAGTCCTTATCTAACAGATAATGCTTTCTCTCACTGAACAATGAAAGGTTTCAAGTCCTTATCTAATAGATAATGCTTTCTCTCATTGAACAATGAAAGGTATTTCGTCCTTATCTAATAGATAATGCTTTCTCTCACTGAACAATGAAAGGTATTAAGTCCTTATCTCATAGATAATGCTTTCTCTCACTGAACAATGAAAGGTTTCAAGTCCTTATCTAATAGATAATGCTTTATCTCACTGAACAATGAAAGGTATTACGTCCTTATCTAATAGATAATGCTTTCTCTCACTGAACAATGAAAGGTATTAAGTCCTTATCTCATAGATAATGCTTTCTCTCACTGAACAATGAAAGGTTTCAAGTCCTTATCTAATAGATAATGCTTTCTCTCATTGAACAATGAAAGGTATTACGTCCTTATCTAATAGATAATGCTTTCTCTCACTGAACAATGAAAGGTATTACGTCCTTATCTAATAGATAATGCTTTCTCTCATTGAACAATGAAAGGTATTACGTCCTTATCTCATTGATAATGCTTTATCTCACTGAACAATGAAAGGTATTAAGTCCTTATCTCATAGATAATGCTTTATCTCACTGAACAATGAAAGGTATTACGTCCTTATCTAATAGATAATGCTTTCTCTCACTGAACAATGAAAGGTATTAAGTCCTTATCTCATTGATAATGCTTTATCTCACTGAACAATGAAAGGTATTAAGTCCTTATCTCATTGATAATGCTTTCTCTCGCTGAACAATGAAAGGTATTAAGTCCTTATCGCATTGATAATGCTTTCTCTCACTGAACAATGAAAGGTTTCAAGTCCTTATCTAATAGATAATGCTTTCTCTCATTGAACAATGAAAGGTATTACGTCCTTATCTAATAGATAATGCTTTCTCTCACTGAACAATGAAAGGTATTAAGTCCTTATCTCATTGATAATGCTTTATCTCACTGAACAATGAAAGGTATTAAGTCCTTATCTCATTGATAATGCTTTCTCTCGCTGAACAATGAAAGGTATTAAGTCCTTATCTCATTGATAATGCTTTATCTCACTGAACAATGAAAGGTATTAAGTCCTTATCTCATAGATAATGGTTTATCTCGCTGAACAATGAAAGGTATTAAGTCCTTATCTCATAGATAATGCTTTATCTCGCTGAACAATGAAAGGTATTAAGTCCTTATCTCATAGATAATGCTTTATCTCGCTGAACAATGAAAGGTATTAAGTCCTTATCTAATTGATAATGCTTTATCTCACTGAACAATGAAAGGTATTAAGTCCTTATCTAATAGATAATGCTTTATCTCACTGAACAATGAAAGGTATTAAGTCCTTCCAAGACTTATATGTAAAATGATATTTTTTCTAGTTTTCCCAACTTATCCTATAAACACTCTTTGCCTCCATCGGACTTTTTCCCCGTTACCTTGAAACGAGTCTCCTGCCAATGTTTTGCCTTCCCTGCTCCACCGCCAGCGCCAACCCTGGGATGGTTTACTGACTCTATTACCTCGACAGAAAGCAGTGATTTCTCACATCTATCTGCTGCGCCTTATGTCAACGGACAAACACTGCACCAACAAAAGGTAAATCTGCTTGGGACTGGGGGGAAAAAGGGGTGTTGAATTTACACTGTGGCTCAGTTGGTAGAGCGTGGTGTTTGCAACGCCAGCATGGTGTGTGTGTAGGGAATAGGGCTCTGGTCTATGGTCTACAGAGGGGAGCAGTAACAATACCATGCCTTCCCTGTGGCTCAGTTGGTAGAGCGTGGTGTGTGTGCAACGCCAGGGTTGTGGGTTCGATTCCCACGGGGGGGGGAATGAAATGTATGCATTCACTACTGTAAGTCGCTCTGGATAAGACCGTCTGCTAAATGACTAAAAATGTAAATGTAAAATGTACACAGGAGTGGTGGGATGAGGTGATTGATAGAGTAGAGATCCACTACATCTTGTGCCCGTCTTGGTCTCATACAATTTAAGGTTTTAACATAAGACTGGTATTTTTTTTTCCAAAATTTTGATTGTCTGAAATATATCCAAATGTAAAATGATGAGTGTGATAGAGGTCATGACCTTAGTCACATGTTTATTCGATACTCTAAACTACAACATTACTGGGATTCTATTTTTAGTCATTTAGCTAACTAAATCTAGTTAACTAGTTAAGTAACTAGTTAAGTTAACTAGTTAAGTAGTTAGTTAAGCTAACTATCTTATCCAGAGCGACTTACAGTAGTGAATGCATACATTTTATTTCATGCACTTTTTTATTTTTATAATTTTATATTTATTTATTTTTTTGTACTGTAGCCATGTCCCTTGATTGCTATTTTTGGATGTGTTGTGCGGAGGGAGGAAGAGAGGGTGGTTAGGATATGGTAAAATCATTGTACTTACATTCATGTACATTTTGTAAAACTTGAATAAAAAAATATATATAAAAAAAAAAAATAATAATAATTGTGAACAAATGTTGTTTATATCCCTGTTAGTGAGCATTTCTCCTTTGCCAAGATAATCCATCCACCTGACAGGTGTGGCATAATCAAGAAGCTGATTAAACAGAATGATCATTACACAGGTGCACCTTGTGCTGGGGGACAAAAAAAGGCCACTCTAAGATGTGCAGTTTTGTCACACAACACAACACAATGCCACAGATGTCTCAAGTTTTGAGGGAGCGTGCAATTGGCATGCTGACTGCAGGAATGTCCACCAGAGCTGTTGCCAGGGAATAGAATGTTCATTTCTCTACCATAAGCCGCCTCCAAAGTAATTTTAGAGAATTTGTCAGTACGTCCAACCCGCTTCACAACCGCAGACTACGTGTGCGGCGTCGTGTGGGCGAGCGTTTTGTTGATGTCAACGCTGTGAACAGAGTGCCCAATGGTGGCGGTGGGGTTATGGTATGGGCGTGAATAATCTACGGACAGAGAACACAATTGCATTTTATCGATAGGAATTTGAATGCAGAGAAATACCATGACGAGTGCTGTCCAGAGACATGGTTAAGGACTGAAACAACAATCCAGACATGTAAACAAGCGTGTGGTTCCTCCCATGGGGAAAACACAAAGAGTAGTGAGCAATATGTTCCCTCAGTATGGTGGTAATGTGGTATGGTGGTAATGTGGTATGGTGGTAATGTGGTGATAATATGGTATGGTGGTAATGTGGTATGGTGGTAATATGGTGGTAATGTGGTGGTAATATGGTATGGTGGTAATGTGGTATGGTGGTAATATGGTATGGTGGTAATATGGTATGGTGGTAATGTGGTATGGTGGTAATGTGGTATAGTGGTAATGTGGTGGTAATGTGGTATGGTGGTAATGTGGTATGGTGATAATGTGGTATGGTGGTAATGTGGTATAGTGGTAATGTGGTATGGTGATAATGTGGTATGGTGGTAATGTGGTATGGTGATAATGTGGTATGGTGGTAATGTGGTATGGTGGTAATGTGGTATGGTGATAATATGGTATGGTGGTAATATGGTATGGTGGTAATATGGTATGGTGAGGTCCCTGGCTATTCCCGGCCCTACACCCGGCCCTACACCCGGCCCTACTCCCGGCCCTACACCCAGCCCTACACCCAGCCCTACACCCAGCCCTATTCCCAGCCCTATACCAGCCCTATACCAGCCCTATACCCAGCCCTATTCCCAGCCCTATACCCAGCCCTATTCCCAGCCCTATACCCAGCCCTATTCCCAGCCCTACGCCCAGCCCTACGCCCAGCCCTACACTCAGCCCTACACCCAGCCCTACTCCCAGCCCTACACCCAGCCCTACTCCCAGCCCTACACCCAGCCCTACTCCCAGCCCTACACCCAGCCCTATACCCAGCCCTATTCCCAGCCCTATACCCAGCCCTATTCCCAGCCCTATTCCCAGCCCTATACCAGCCCTATTACCAGCCCTATTACCAGCCCTATACCCAGCCCTATACCCAGCCCTACACCCAGCCCTACACCAGCCCTATTCCCAGCCCTATACCAGCCCTATACCCAGCCCTATACCAGCCCTATACCCAGCCCTATTCCCAGCCCTATACCCAGCCCTATTCCCAGCCCTATACCCAGCCCTATTCCCAGCCCTACGCCCAGCAATACACTCAGCCCCTACACCCAGCCCTACTCCCAGCCCTACTCCCAGCCCTACACCCAGCCCTACTCCCAGCCCTATTCCCAGCCCTATACCAGCCCTATTACCAGCCCTATACCCAGCCCTATACCCAGCCCTATTACCAGCCCTATACCCAGCCCTATACCCAGCCCTATACCCAGCCCTATTCCCAGCCCTATACCCAGCCCTATTCCCAGCCCTATACCAGCCCTATACCCAGCCCTATTCCCAGCCCTATACCCAGCCCTATTCCCAGCCCTATACCCAGCCCTATACCCAGCCCTATTCCCAGCCCTATACCAGCCCTATTACCAGCCCTATACCCAGCCCTATTACCAGCCCTATTACCAGCCCTATACCCAGCCCTATTACCAGCCCTATTCCCAGCCCTATTCCCAGCCCTATACCAGCCCTAGACCCAGCCCCAGCCCTATACCCAGCCCTATTCCCAGCCCTATACCCAGCCCTATACCAGCCCTATACCAGCCCTATTCCCAGCCCTATACCCAGCCCTATACCAGCCCTATACCCAGCCCTATTCCCAGCCCTATACCCAGCCCTATTCCCAGCCCTATACCCAGCCCTATTCCCAGCCCTATACCCAGCCCTATACCCAGCACTATTCCCAGCCCTATTCCCAGCCCTATACCAGCCCTATACCAGCCCTATACCAGCCCTATTCCCAGCCTTATTCCCAGCCCTATACCCAGCCCTATTCCCAGCCCTATACCCAGCCCTATTCCCAGCCCTATACCCAGCCCTATACCAGCCCTATTCCCAGCCCTATACCAGCCCTATTCCCAGCCCTATTCCCAGCCCTATACCCAGCCCTATTCCCAGCCCTATTACCAGCCCTATACCAGCCCTATACCCAGCCCTATTCCCAGCCCTATACCCAGCCCTATACCCAGCCCTATTCCCAGCCCTATACCAGCCCTATTACCAGCCCTATACCCAGCCCTATACCAGCCCTATACCAGCCCTATACCAGCCCTATTCCCAGCCCTATACCCAGCCCTATACCCAGCCCTATACCAGCCCTATACCCAGCCCTATACCAGCCCTATACCCAGCCCTATACCCAGCCCTATACCAGCCCTATACCCAGCCCTATACCCAGCCCTATTCCCAGCCCTATTACCAGCCCTATACCCAGCCCTATACCAGCCCTATACCCAGCCCTATTCCCAGCCCTATACCCAGCCCTATACCCAGCCCTATTCCCAGCCCTATACCCAGCCCTATACCAGCCCTATACCAGCCCTATACCCAGCCCTATTCCCAGCCCTATACCAGCCCTATTCCCAGCCCTATACCCAGCCCTATACCAGCCCTATACCCAGCCCTATACCAGCCCTATACCCAGCCCTATTCCCAGCCCTATACCAGCCCTATACCAGCCCTATACCCAGCCCTATACCCAGCCCTATTCCCAGCCCTATTACCAGCCCTATACCCAGCCCTATACCAGCCCTATACCCAGCCCTATTCCCAGCCCTATTACCAGCCCTATTCCCAGCCCTATACCAGCCCTATTCCCAGCCCTATTCCCAGATATGTGGGATGTGATATTTGAGGAAACAAAACAATGACATGAAGAGTTATAACTCATGTATAAATCACTTAGTCACAACAAACAGACAAGGGCTTTCTGTGGTCGATTTTGATAACAGCAAGGCTACACTCTGATGATCTACCCTTTCTCCCAAAGTGTGCACTTGTACACTTCCCCCTCTGGTGTTAGGGAATACGTTGGGAGTGTACGAGTGCACACTTCCGGAGAAGGGCAGGCGATCGGAAAACACACTGACAACTCACCTTTTCTTGTCAGGAATCAAGGCTCAGAGACGTTGGACAGATGTCCTCTCATAGTGTGGTCCTAATGGCACCCTATTCCCTACAGAGTGCACTACTCTTGACCAGAGCCCTATAGGTCTTTGGTCCGAAAGTAGTGCACTATATAGGGAATAAGGGTGCTATTTAGGCCACAGGCATATCATATAGATCAGGTTAATACCTATAGGCCTTGGTCAGAAGTAATGCACTATATAGGGAATAAGGGTGCCTTTTAGGCCACAGACATATCATATAGATCAGGTTAATACCTATAGGTCTTTGGTCCGAAAGTAGTGCACTATATAGGGAATAAGGGTGCTATTTAGGCCACAGGCATATCATATAGATCAGGTTAATACCTATAGGCCTTGGTCAGAAGTAGTGCACTATATAGGGAATAAGGGTGCTATTTAGGCCACAGGCATATCATATAGATCAGGTTAATACCTATAGGCCTTGGTCAGAAGTAGTGCACTATATAGGGAATAAGGGTGCTATTTAGGCCACAGGCATATCATATAGATCAGGTTAATACCTATAGGCCTTGGTCAGAAGTAGTGCACTATATAGGGAATAAGGGTGCTATTTAGGCCACAGCCATATCATATAGATCAGGTTAATACCTATAGGCCTTGGTCTGAAGTAGTGCACTATATAGGGAATAAGGGTGCTATTTAGGCCACAGGCATATCATATAGATCAGGTTAATACCTATAGGCCTTGGTCAGAAGTAGTGCACTATATAGGGAATAAGGGTGCTATTTAGGCCACAGGCATATCATATAGATCAGGTTAATACCTATAGGCCTTGGTCAGAAGTAGTGCACTATATAGGGAATAAGGGTGCTATTTAGGCCACAGGCATATCATATAGATCAGGTTAATACCTATAGGCCTTGGTCAGAAGTAGTGCACTATATAGGGAATAAGGGTGCTATTTAGGCCACAGGCATATCATATAGATCAGGTTAATACCTATAGGTCTTGGTCCGAAGTAGTGCACTATATAGGGAATAAGGGTGCTATTTAGGCCACAGGCATATCATATAGATCAGGTTAATACCTATAGGTCTTGGTCCGAAGTAGTGCACTATATAGGGAATAAGGGTGCTATTTCGGCGACAGCAATATCCTATAGATCAGGTTAATACCTATAGGCCAGACGGCGCAATACTTTTTCAACATGAATATGTTAATATAGGTACAGTTCAAATCGGAAGTTTACATACACCTTAGCCAAATACATTTAAAATCAGTTTTTCACAATTCCTGACATTTAATCCTAGTAAAAATTCCCTGTCTTAGGTCAGTTAGGATCACCACTTTATTTTAAGAATGTGAAATGTCAGAATAATAGTAGAGAGAATGATTTATTTCAGCTTTTATTTCTTTCATCACATTCCCAGTGGGTCAGAAGTTTACATACACTCAATTAGTATTTGGAAGCATTGCCTTTAAATTGTTTAACTTGGGTCAAACGTTTTGGGTAGCCTTCCACAAGCTTCCCACAATAAGTTTGGTGAATTTTGGCCCATTCCTCCTGACAGAGCTGGAGTAACTGAGTCAGGTTTGTAGGCCTCTTCGCTTGCACACTCTTTTTCAGATCTGCCCACAAATTTTCTATAGGATTAAGGTCAGGGCTTTGTGATGGCCACTCCAATACCTTGACTTTGTTGTCCTTAAGCCACTCTGCCAAAAATTTGGAAGTATGCTTGAGGTCATTGTTCATTTGGAAGACCCATTTGCGACTAAGCTTTAACTTCCTGACTTATGTCTTGAGATGTTGCTTCAATATATCCACATGATTTTCCTCCCTCATGTTGCCATCTATTTTGTGAAATACACCAGTCCCTCCTGCAGCAAAGCACCCCCACAACATGATGCCTCCACCCCCGTGCTTCACGGTTGGGATGGTGTTCTTCGGCTTGCAAGCCTCCCCCTTTTTCCTCCAAACATAACGATGGTCATTATGGCCAAACAGTTCAATTTTTGTTTCATCAGACCAGAGGACATTTCTCTAAAAAGTACGATCTTTGTCCCCATGTGCAGTTGCAAACCATAGTCTGGCTTTTTTATGGCGGTTTTGGAGCAGTGGCTTCTTCCTTGCTGAACGGCCTTTCAGGTTATGTCAATATAGGACTCGTTTTACTGTGGATATAGATACTTTTGTACCTGTTTCCTCCAGCATCTTCACAAGATCCTGCTGTTTTTCTGGGATTGATTTGCACTTTTCGCACCAAAGTACGTTCATCTCTAGGAGACAGAACGCGTCTCCTTCCTGAGCGGTATGACGGCTGCGTGGTCCCATGGTGTTTCTACTTGCGGACTATTATTTGTACAGATGAACGTGGTACCTTCAGGCGTTTGGAAATTGCTCCCAAGGATGAACCAGACTTGTGGACGTCTCCAATTTTTTTCTGAGGTCTTGGCTGATTTCTTTTGATTTTCCCCTGATGTCAAGCATAGAGGCACTGCGTTTGAAGGTAGGCCTTGAAATACATCCACAGGTACACCTCCAATTGACTCATATGTTGTCAATTAGCCTATCAGAAGTGTCTAAAGCCATGACATAATTTTCTGGAATTTTCCAAGCTGTTTAAAGGCACAGTCAACTTAGTGTATGTAAACTTCTGACCCACTGAAAATGTGATACAGTGAATTATAAGTGAAATAATCTGTCTGTAAACAATTGTTGGAAAATTGACTTGTGTCATGCACAAAGTAGATGTCCTAACCGACTTGCCAAAACTATAGTTTGTTAAAACCTGTCTGGGCTAGGGGGCAGTATTTTCACGGCCGGATGATTAACGTACCCAATTTAAACAAGTTACTACTCTGGCTCAGAAACTAGAATATGCATATTATTAGTAGATTTGGATAGAAGACACTCTGAAGTTTCTAAAACTGTTTGAATGGTGTCTGTGAGTATAACAGAACTCATATAGCAGGCAAAAACCTGAAAAAAAATCCAACCAGGAAGTGGATTGTAGTTTTTCAAGACTGGGCCTATTCAGTATACAGTGACTTAGGGTTCAATTTGCACTTCCTAAGGCTTCCACTAGATGTCAACAGTCTTTAGAAGGTGTTTCAGGCTTTTACAGTCAACAGAGAGCGAACAAGACCTCCTGGAGTCTGATGACCGAGAGAATGACAGGCCACAATTACGCGCGTTCACGTGAGGAGGTAGCTGTGTTCCAAAACGTTTTTCAAGACAACTGGAATCGTCCGGTTGGAATATTATTGATGTTCTAAGTTAAAAAGGCCCTAAAGATTGATGTTTTACAACGTTTGACATGTTTCAACGAACGTAAATATAACTTTTTGTCGTGAAATTTTGGCCGCTTCCTACATTTGGAGTAGCTTAGTGAACGCGCAAAACAACAAGGAGTGATTTGGACATAAATTATGGACTTTATCAAACAAAACAATATTTATTGTGGACCTGGGATACCTGGAAGTGCCTTCTGATGAAGATCAAAAAGGTAAGTGAATATTTATAATGCTATTTATGATTTTAGATGACTCCAAAATGGCGGGTATCTGTATTGCCTGGTGTATGTTTCTGAGCGCAGTACTCAGATTATTGCAAAGTGTGCTTTTCCCGTGAAGCTTTTTTGAAATCTGTCACAGCGGTTACATAAAGGAGATGTTCATCTATAATTCTTTGAATAACAGTTTAATATTTTATCAACGTTTACGATGAGTATTTTTGTAAATTGTTGTGCTGATTCACCGGCAGTATTGGAAGCAAAATATTGTCTGAACGTCACTCGCCAATGTAAAATGCTGTTTTTGGATATAAATATCAACTTTATCGAACAAAACATACATGTATTGTGTAACATAATGTCCTAGGAGTGTCATCTGATGAAGATCGTCAAAGGTTAGTGCTGCATTTCGCTGTGTTTTGGGTTTTATTGACACATGTCCTTGCTTGGAAAATGGCTGTGTGATTATTTTTGTCTATGTACTCTCCTAACATAATCTAATGTTTTGCTTTCGCTGTAAAGCCTTTTGAAACCGGACAATGTGGTTATATCAAGGAGAAGTGTATCTTTAAAATGGTGTAAAATAGTCGTATGTTTGAGAAAGTTGAATTATGACATTTTGTTGTTTTTCAATTTGCCGCCCTCATATTTAATTGGCTGTGTCCCGCAGGTGGGACGCTAACGTCCCACCTAGCCCATAGAAGTTAACAAGAAATTTGTGGAGTGGTTGAAAAAACGAGTTTTAATGACTCCAACCTAAGTGTATGTAAACTACCCACTTCAACTGTAAAACAGACATCCACAAGATCCACATAAACACTGAGACGGATTGGGTGTGTGACATCACACAGACAGGAAACTGAAACAGCTTCAATAACAGACCTTGTAACTTCCTTGAGACGTGTACGTCTGTATTAATTAACACACACCGACTCCCAAATGGATACATATTCCCTCCACACCAAAACTAGTGCACTATATAGGGAATAGTGGTCATAAGTAGTGCACTATATAGGGAATAGTGGTTATAAGTAGTGCACTATATAGGGAATAGTGGTGGACTATATAGGGAATAGTGGTTATAAGTAGAGCACTATATAGGGAATAGTGGTTATAAGTAGAGCACTATATAGGGAATAGTGGTTATAAGTAGAGCACTATATAGGGAATAGTGGTTATAAGTAGAGCACTATATAGGGAATAGTGGTGGACTATATAGGGAATAGTGGTGGACTATATAGGGAATAGTGGTTATAAGTAGTGCACTATATAGGGAATAGTGGTGGACTATATAGGGAATAGTGGTGGACTATATAGGGAATAGTGGTCATAAGTGGAGCACTATATAGGGAATAGTGGTGGACTATATAGGGAATAGTGGTTATAAGTAGAGCACTATATAGGGAATAGTGGTTATAAGTAGTGCTAGGGAAGTGTTCCATTTGGGAAGCAGCACTAGTGTTTGGTGGACTCGTGTTTGGTGGACTAGTGTTTGGTGGACTAGTGTTTGGTGGACTAGTGTTTGGTGGACTAGTGTTTGGTGGACTAGTGTTTGGTGGACCTACCCATAGAGTGGCCGTCTTGTCGTGGGAGCTGGTCAGGACTTTGGTGTCGTCAAAGCAGAAGTGACAGCTGGTGACAGCGTCTGCGTGACCCCTCAGCACCTTGATGGGAATCTGCAGAGGCACGGGGAATCAAGCCCCATTTCACATCTCCAGTAGACCATGAAGGGGGTCTGAAGAGGCACGGGGAATCAAGCCCCGTTTCACATCTCCAGTAGACCATGAAGGGGGTCTGAAGAGGCACGGGGAATCAAGCCCCGTTTCACATCTCCAGTAGACCATGAAGGGGGTCTGAAGAGGCACGGGGAATCAAGCCCCGTTTCCCATCTTCATTACACATAGTAGTATTATTTTGGCCCAGTTGTTTCCCTAGCACTGTTTCAACATGCTAACGTTTTAGCATTTTTGGCACAAATCCCATTCAAGTCATGGGGACTGATATTAGCATTTTTTTTTCAAATTGTCCAAATCATCTGAAACTATCTAAAATTGTATTGTGAAAGCTCAACGGAGTCACTTATATATGTTTTGAACACGACTAAAGTCACTAAAGCATCGCAGTAATGATAATGTGAACGTCCATCATTTTAATACAACAGCTGAGGTCTGTTTTTTCTGTTGAGATGTATTGGTCATCATTTATATGTTTGGGCACCAGCCAGATGTATAGCAGGAGGGCTTTTCATGCAGCGTTTCCTAGCCTGGTCCCAGATCTGGTTGTGTCATGAGTGGTAAGGACTTGGGCATGACAGCACAAACAAAGACTTGGCACTCAATGTGTTTCCATGTTTAAGGAAACTGTTTTCATTAAAAGCTTGATGTCTAGTAGGCTAGTTGGCAGTTGTCATCATTCATCCATGTTATTGTCAGTGTTATGACACAGGTGCAATACAATTAATTATGTATAGGTATGTGGCTAGCTGTTAGCTTGACTTGCTAACGTTAACTATTAGTTGACCAATCACTCATTGACGTTTGTAGTTTTATAACAGTTTACATGGAAGTAGCTGTACACTATTACAGCATATAACCTTGTTAGCTAACTGCTCTATAAAGAGTTATAAACATGAAGGCTATTCAACTCATTCCCTCTCTAGCTAGCTAGCTAGCTAACCTGGGCAGCTAACTGCTCTAGAAAGAGTTATAAACATGAAGGCTATTCAACTCATTCCCTCTCTAGCTAGCTAGCTAGCTAACCTGGGCAGCTAACTGCTCTAGAAAGAGTTATAAACATGAAGGCTATTCAACTCATTCCCTCTCTAGCTAGCTAGCTAGCTAACCTGGGCAGCTAACTGCTCTAGAAAGAGTTATAAACATGAAGGCTATTCAACTCATTCCTCTCTAGCCAGCTAGCTAGCTAACCTGGGCAGCTAACTGCTCTAGAAAGAGTTATAAACATGAAGGCTATTCAACTCATTCCCTCTCTAGCCAGCTAGCTAGCTAACCTGGGCAGCTAACTGCTCTAGAAAGAGTTATAAACATGAAGGCTATTCAACTCATTCCCTCTCTAGCCAGCTAGCTAGCTAACCTGGGCAGCTAACTGCTCTATAAAGAGTTATAAACATGAAGGCTATTCAAATCGTTCCCTCTCTGGCTAGCTAGCTAGCTAACCTGGGCAGCTAACTGCTCTATAAAGAGTTATAAACATGAAGGCTATTCAACTCATTCCCTCTCTAGCCAGCTAGCTAGCTAACCTGGGCAGCTAACTGCTCTATAAAGAGTTATAAACATGAAGGCTATTCAACTCATTCCCTCTCTGGCCAGCTAGCTAGCTAACCTGGGCAGCTAACTGCTCTAGAAAGAGTTATAAACATGAAGGCTATTCAACTCATTCCCTCTCTAGCCAGCTAGCTAGCTAACCTGGGCAGCTAACTGCTCTATAAAGAGTTATAAACATGAAGGCTATTCAACTCATTCCCTCTCTAGCCAGCTAGCTAGCTAACCTGGGCAGCTAACTGCTCTAGAAAGAGTTATAAACATGAAGGCTATTCAACTCATTCCCTCTCTAGCTAGCTAGCTAGCTAACCTGGGCAGCTAACTGCTCTATAAAGAGTTATAAACATGAAGGCTATTCAACTCATTCCCTCTCTGGCTAGCTAGCTAGCTAACCTGGGCAGCTAACTGCTCTAGAAAGAGTTATAAACATGAAGGCTATTCAACTCATTCCCTCTCTGGCTAGCTAGCTAGCTAACCTGGGCAGCTAACTGCTCTATAAAGAGTTATAAACATGAAGGCTATTCAACTCATTCCCTCTCTGGCCAGCTAGCTAGCTAACCTGGGCAGCTAACTGCTCTAGAAAGAGTTATAAACATGAAGGCTATTCAACTCATTCCCTCTCTAGCCAGCTAGCTAGCTAACCTGGGCAGCTAACTGCTCTAGAAAGAGTTATAAACATGAAGGCTATTCAACTCATTCCCTCTCTAGCTAGCTAGCTAGCTAACCTGGGCAGCTAACTGCTCTAGAAAGAGTTATAAACATGAAGGCTATTCAACTCATTCCCTCTCTAGCTAGCTAGCTAGCTAACCTGGGCAGCTAACTGCTCTAGAAAGAGTTATAAACATGAAGGCTATTCAACTCATTCCCTCTCTAGCCAGCTAGCTAGCTAACCTGGGCAGCTAACTGCTCTAGAAAGAGTTATAAACATGAAGGCTATTCAACTCATTCCCTCTCTAGCCAGCTAGCTAGCTAACCTGGGCAGCTAACTGCTCTATAAAGAGTTATAAACATGAAGGCTATTCAACTCATTCCCTCTCTAGCCAGCTAGCTAGCTAACCTGGGCAGCTAACTGCTCTAGAAAGAGTTATAAACATGAAGGCTATTCAACTCATTCCCTCTCTAGCCAGCTAGCTAGCTAACCTGGGCAGCTAACTGCTCTATAAAGAGTTATAAACATGAAGGCTATTCAACTCATTCCCTCTCTAGCCAGCTAGCTAGCTAACCTGGGCAGCTAACTGCTCTAGAAAGAGTTATAAACATGAAGGCTATTCAACTCATTCCCTCTCTAGCCAGCTAGCTAGCTAACCTGGGCAGCTAACTGCTCTAGAAAGAGTTATAAACATGAAGGCTATTCAACTCATTCCCTCTCTAGCCAGCTAGCTAGCTAACCTGGGCAGCTAACTGCTCTATAAAGAGTTATAAACATGAAGGCTATTCAAATCGTTTCCCTCTCTGGCTAGCTAGCTAGCTAACCTGGGCAGCTAACTGCTCTAGAAAGAGTTATAAACATGAAGGCTATTCAACTCATTCCCTCTCTCTAGCCAGCTAGCTAGCTAACCTGGGCAGCTAACTGCTCTATAAAGAGTTATAAACATGAAGGCTATTCAACTCATTCCCTCTCTAGCCAGCTAGCTAGCTAACCTGGGCAGCTAACTGCTCTATAAAGAGTTATAAACATGAAGGCTATTCAACTCATTCCCTCTCTAGCCAGCTAGCTAGCTAACCTGGGCAGCTAACTGCTCTATAAAGAGTTATAAACATGAAGGCTATTCAACTCATTCCCTCTCTAGCCAGCTAGCTAGCTAACCTGGTCAGCTAACTGCTCTAGAAAGAGTTATAAACATGAAGGCTATTCAAATCGTTCCCTCTCTGGCTAGCTAGCTAGCTAGCTAACCTGGGCAGCTAACTGCTCTAGAAAGAGTTATAAACATGAAGGCTATTCAACTCATTCCCTCTCTGGCTAGCTAGCTAGCTAGCTAACCTGGGCAGCTAACTGCTCTATAAAGAGTTATAAACATGAAGGCTATTCAAATCGTTCCCTCTCTGGCTAGCTAGCTAGCTAACCTGGGCAGCTAACTGCTCTATAAAGAGTTATAAACATGAAGGCTATTCAAATCATTCCCTCTCTAGCCAGCTAGCTAGCTAGCTAACCTGGGCAGCTAACTGCTCTAGAAAGAGTTATAAACATGAAGGCTATTCAACTCATTCCCTCTCTAGCTAGCTAGCTAGCTAACCTGGGCAGCTAACTGCTCTATAAAGAGTTATAAACATGAAGGCTATTCAACTCATTCCCTCTCTAGCCAGCTAGCTAGCTAACCTGGGCAGCTAACTGCTCTAGAAAGAGTTATAAACATGAAGGCTATTCAACTCATTCCCTCTCTAGCCAGCTAGCTAGCTAACCTGGGCAGCTAACTGCTCTAGAAAGAGTTATAAACATGAAGGCTATTCAACTCATTCCCTCTCTAGCCAGCTAGCTAGCTAACCTGGGCAGCTAACTGCTCTATAAAGAGTTATAAACATGAAGGCTATTCAAATCGTTCCCTCTCTGGCCAGCTAGCTAGCTAACCTGGGCAGCTAACTGCTCTATAAAGAGTTATAAACATGAAGGCTATTCAAATCGTTCCCTCTCTGGCTAGCTAGCTAGCTAACCTGGGCAGCTAACTGCTCTAGAAAGAGTTATAAACATGAAGGCTATTCAAATCGTTCCCTCTCTGGCCAGCTAGCTAGCTAACCTGGGCAGCTAACTGCTCTATAAAGAGTTATAAACATGAAGGCTATTCAACTCATTCCCTCTCTA
>NW_025550171.1:30000-50000 GCF_905237065.1 Salmo salar | reverse complement strand
AGCTCAATTTCGAGTCTCATCAAAAAGGGTCCGAATACTTATGTAAAATAAGGTTTTTATTTTTTTTATGTTTAATAAATTTGCTGAATTTTCTAAAAACCTGTTTTCACTTTGTTATAATGGGGTATTGTGATGTCATTATGGGGTATTGTGATGTCATTATGGGGTATTGTGACGTCATTATGGGGTATTGTGACGTCATTATGGGGTATTGTGACGTCATTATGGGGTATTGTGACGTCATTATGGGGTATTGTGACGTCATTATGGGGTATTGTGACGTCATTATGGGGTACTGTGTGTAGATTGAGGGGGATTTAAAAAAAAAAAAAATTATAGAATAAGGCTGTAACGTAACAAAATGTGGAAAAAGTCAAAAGGGTCTGAATACTTTCCAAATGTATTTAGCTCAACTTTTTATCCATTTAATGATACGTGATGGGATCGTAACAACTCCAGAGCCTTGTCACCAGACGTGGCACATCACAGACAATCTGGAATGGCATGATGATAATGCAGAGACAGATTACAACAAAAAAAATCTACTTTTTTATTGATTAACAGACGATAGCAACAAATCAATATCTCTCAACATATCAGCCCAAGACATTGATCAGCAAAAACTCACATCTTATGAGAATTACAATTTAAAATGTAAAGTAAGCCCCTCTTTCATCAGCATCGGTACAGGGCTATTGGAATTCCTAAATGCCATATACAGAATGGTTCCTGACTCCCGTCTCCAGGTATCCAGGTATCCATCCTCATAGAGGACATGATGGATCCTGTCTGTCGGATTATAGATTCACTGCTGATTCTTCCCACGGATGCTCTTCAACCTAGTCAGATGGGAGAGGAAGGAGCAATTCATTTCATGCATGTAATGACACTGTCATAATACTGTAATATGTTTAAATGACATGGGTCAAACCGTTTTTTTTCGCCCTGGTTCAAACCGTTTTTTTTCGCCCTGGTTCAAACCGTTTTTCCGCCCTGGTTCAAACCGTTTTTCCGCCCTGGTTCAAACTGTTTTTTCGCCCTGGTTCAAACCGTTTTTCCGCCCTGGTTCAAACCGTTTTTCCGCCCTGGTTCAAACCGTTTTTCCGCCCTGGTTCAAACCGTTTTTTCGCCCTGGTTCAAACCGTTTTTCCGCCCTGGTTCAAACTGTTTTTTCGCCCTGGTTCAAACCGTTTTTTTGCCCTGGTTCAAACCGTTTTTTCGCCCTGGTTCAAACCGTTTTTCCGCCCTGGTTCAAACCGTTTTTCGCCCCTGGTTCAAACCGTTTTTTCCGCCCTGGTTCAAACCGTTTTCCGCCCCTGGTTCAAACCGTTTTTCCGCCCTGGTTCAAACTGTTTTTCCGCCCTGGTTCAAACTGTTTTTCCGCCCTGGTTCAAACCGTTTTTGCGCCCTGGTTCAAACCGTTTTTGCGCCCTGGTTCAAACTGTTTTTCCGCCCTGGTTCAAACTGTTTTTTCGCCCTGGTTCAAACTGTTTTTTCGCCCTGGTTCAAACCGTTTTTTCGCCCTGGTTCAAACCGTTTTTCCGCCCTGGTTCAAACTGTTTTTTCGCCCTGGTTCAAACCGTTTTTCGCCTGGTTCTAACTGTTTTTGGACCTGGTTATAACTGTTTTGAACAATTAAAGTTTTTAAAAAGCACCTTATTAAAAACCCATTTTGGATCAAGACATTATGAGCCAATAATAAAAAGGTGTGTTAGAGGGATTGAGTAGGCAGACCCTTCGTTATTACAAGAGGTTTCAACCCCTCCTGAGAAGTGATGTGTTTCACTTCATCAACTGACTGAAACAAGGACCATGGCCTCTGACCTTCTGAGCAGCTCTTCTGTTGACACCCCTCCTCCCTCCTCTCCGTCCTCCTGGCCGTTCCCGTCACTCCCCTCTGAGCTGCTGCCTGATGATGAAGACTCCTTCCTACTGCTCTTCTTCTGCTTGCCTTTGTGCTTGTGCCTCTTGTGCTTCTTCTTCTGCTGTTAACAACATCAACGACGACGGCAGAGAGGCGAGAGTCAAAAGGACAGACTGACAGACAGTGAACAGCGTTCCTGGAACTTCCACCAAAAACAAAGACCAAACATGTTTGGTGCAATAGAGATCCTCTTGAATAACTCACTTTACCAGTCATAGAGCAGCCTGTCAGAGAGAGACAGCGAGAGAGAGACAGCGAGAGAGAGACAGCGAGAGAGAGAGAGAGAGAGACAGCGAGAGAGAGACAGAGCGAGAGAGAGACAGCGAGAGAGAGACAGCGAGAGAGAGAGAGAGACAGCGAGAGAGAGACAGAGAGAGAGAGAGAGAGAGAGAGACAGCGAGAGAGACAGAGAGAGAGACAGCGAGAGAGAGACAGCGAGAGAGAGAGAGAGACAGCGAGAGAGAGAGACAGCGAGACAGAGAGAGAGACAGTGAGAGAGACAGCGAGAGAGAGAGAGACAGCGAGAGAGAGAGAGACAGCGAGAGAGAGAGAGAGACAGCGAGAGAGAGAGAGACAGCGAGAGAGAGAGAGACAGCGAGAGAGAGACAGCGAGAGAGAGAGAGCAGCGAGAGAGAGAGAGAGACAGCGAGAGAGAGACAGAGACAGCGAGAGAGAGAGAGAGACAGCGAGAGAGAGAGAGAGAGAGAGAGAGAGAGACAGACAGACAGACAGACAGACAGACAGACAGACAGACAGACAGACAGACAGACAGACAGACAAAGACAGAAAGATCGAGAGAGAGAGACAGCGAGAGAGAGCGAGAGAGAGACAGACAGACAGACAGACAGACAGAGAAAGACAGAAAGACCGAGAGAGACAGAGAGAGAGAGAGACAGCGAGAGAGAGAGAGAGAGAGAGAGAGACAGCGAGAGAGAGACAGACAGACAGACAGACAGACAGACAAAGACAGAAAGACCGAGAGAGAGAGAGAAAGATGGAGAGAGAGACAGAGTACTCTTAAATAGACACATTATAGTCTATTTTCCTGGGTTAACCTGTTTTCCCCAGCCCTACCTTTTTGTCCTTCTTGTGCTTGCCGTGTTTCTTGGCTTTGTGCTTCTCCTTACACTTCTTCTTGTGTTTGTCGTCCTTAGCAGAGGGAGTTGGGGACGGACGGCGCCCCGCTGCTGAAAAGACAAGCTGAGATGGTGAGACTCCAAATCACCTACATCATCGCCTCAACATGGGCTGCAACAGACTGGTTTCAACCGCTTTTTTGTGACCAACAAGAATTTAACAGATGTTAAGAAATCATGACGTCCGTTTAACCCGGAGGATTTGATTGGGTCACGATATTGGGTAAGAGACTCACTCAATGTAGAGGAAGGAGGAGGCAGCCGAGGTCCAAACTCCTCCTCTTCCACTTCCTGGTTCTGAGGGGAGGGGCAGGACCACTGGGCGTTTTGAACAGAACGTCTAAAAACAAGAAAAACGGAGTTAAAACCATCAGAGATGTCAGAGATCTCCCATCATTCTCCACTACCCAGAGAGTTAAACCCATCAGAGATCTCCCATCATTCTCCACTACCCAGAGAGTTAAAACCATCAGAGATCTCCCATCATTCTCCACTACCCAGAGAGTTAAAACCATCAGAGATCTCCCATCATTCTCCACTACCCAGAGAGTTAAAACCATCAGAGATCTCCCATCATTCTCCACTACCCAGAGAGTTAAAACCATCAGAGATCTCCCATCATTCTCCACTACCCAGAGGGTTAAAAACAGAGATCTCCCATCATTCTCCACTACCCAGAGAGTTAAACCCATCAGAGATCTCCCATCATTCTCCACTACCCAGAGAGTTAAAACCATCAGAGATCTCCCATCATTCTCCACTACCCAGAGAGTTAAAACCATCAGAGATCTCCCATCATTCTCCACTACCCAGAGGGTTAAACCCATCAGAGATCTCCCATCATTCTCCACTACCCAGAGAGTTAAACCCATCAGAGATCTCCCATCATTCTCCACTACCCAGAGAGTTAAACCCATCAGAGATCTCCCATCATTCTCCACTACCCAGAGAGTTAAAACCATCAGAGATCTCCCATCATTCTCCACTACCCAGAGAGTTAAAACCATCAGAGATCTCCCATCATTCTCCACTACCCAGAGGGTTAAAACCATCAGAGATCTCCCATCATTCTCCACTACCCAGAGAGTTAAACCCATCAGAGATCTCCCATCATTCTCCACTACCCAGAGGGTTAAAAACAGAGATCTCCCATCATTCTCCACTACCCAGAGAGTTAAACCCATCAGAGATCTCCCATCATTCTCCACTACCCAGAGGGTTAAAACCATCAGAGATCTCCCATCATTCTCCACTACCCAGAGAGTTAAAACCATCAGAGATCTCCCATCATTCTCCACTACCCAGAGAGTTAAAACCATCAGAGATCTCCCATCATTCTCCACTACCCAGAGAGTTAAAACCATCAGAGATCTCCCATCATTCTCCACTACCCAGAGAGTTAAACCCATCAGAGATCTCCCATCATTCTCCACTACCCAGAGAGTTAAAACCATCAGAGATCTCCCATCATTCTCCACTACCCAGAGAGTTAAAACCATCAGAGATCTCCCATCATTCTCCACTACCCAGAGAGTTAAAACCATCAGAGATCTCCCATCATTCTCCACTACCCAGAGAGTTAAAACCATCAGAGATCTCCCATCATTCTCCACTACCCAGAGAGTTAAACCCATCAGAGATCTCCCATCATTCTCCACTACCCAGAGAGTTAAATCCATCAGAGATCTCCCATCATTCTCCACTACCCAGAGGGTTAAACCCATCAGAGATCTCCCATCATTCTCCACTACCCAGAGAGTTAAAACCATCAGAGATCTCCCATCATTCTCCACTACCCAGAGAGTTAAACCCATCAGAGATCTCCCATCATTCTCCACTACCCAGAGAGTTAAAACCATCAGAGATCTCCCATCATTCTCCACTACCCAGAGAGTTAAAACCATCAGAGATCTCCCATCATTCTCCACTACCCAGAGGGTTAAACCCATCAGAGATCTCCCATCATTCTCCACTACCCAGAGGGTTAAATCCATGTCCATTTTATCCTCTTGTCAGAGATCTCTTAGTGTCTTGTGTCATTCTGTAATGAATACCTTGGCAGCAGCTAAATGAGGACCCATAATAAATACAAATATCTCATTATTCTCCTAACTACCCAAACAAGCCATTGTTCAACCACCCATCTATAATGGCCATAGGAACAGAAGGACCAGTGTTCCTACCTGGGTGCTGGCTGGGTGTCGCCGACACAGGAAGAGCAGGTCGGGTTGTGTTGACGTTCAGCTGGTTAGATATCTGAGGCCCGGTCCCAGCCTTGCTCCGAACACCTTCCTCCTCCTCCTCCTCCTCACTCTCTCCTTCTGAAGAAGAGGAAGACTTCTCGTCTGATGAACAGGCGAAGATGGCTTTGAACAGATCCATAGACGGCCTGCTCTCCTCTTCCTCCTCCTCCTCGTCCTTCTCGTCTTTCTGCTCCGTGTCCGGCTGCTCAGTTAGTCAGAAAGATCACAGATTAACAACATGCGACTTACAAAACATCCGTATCTCTTTCGTCTGTCATACCTCTCAGTATTACAGTGGACTGTTACATCTGTCAAACCTCTCAGTATTACAGTGGACTGTTACATCTGTCAAACCTCTCAGTATTACAGTGGACTGTCAAACCTCTCAGTATTACAGTGGACTGTCAAACCTCTCAGTATTACAGTGGACTGTTACATCTGTCAAACCTCTCAGTATTACAGTGGACTGTCAAACCTCTCAGTATTACAGTGGACTGTTACATCTGTCAAACCTCTCAGTATTACAGTGGACTGTCAAACCTCTCAGTATTACAGTGGACTGTTACATCTGTCAAACCTCTCAGTATTACAGTGGACTGTCAAACCTCTCAGTATTACAGTGGACTGTCAAACCTCTCAGTATTACAGTGGACTGTCAAACCTCTCAGTATTACAGTGGACTGTCAAACCTCTCAGTATTACAGTAGACTGTCAAACCTTTTAGTATTTCAGTGGACTGTCAAACCTCTCAGTATTACAGTGGACTGTCAAACCTTTTAGTATTACAGTGGACTGTCAAACCTCTCAGTATTACAGTGGACTGTTACATCTGTCAAACCTCTCAGTATTACAGTGGACTGTTACATCTGTCAAACCTCTCAGTATTACAGTGGACTAGGATCAGTGTATGTAGTGCAGTAGGATGGTACCAGTACCTCTACAGTAGGATCAGTGATGTAGTGTAGTAGGATGGTACCAGTACCTCTACAGTAGGATCAGTGATGTAGTGTAGTAGGATGGTACCAGTACCTCTACAGTAGGATCAGTGATGTATGTAGTGTAGTAGGATGGTACCAGTACCTCTACAGTAGGATCAGTGATGTAGTGTAGTAGGATGGTACCAGTACCTCTACAGTAGGATCAGTGATGTATGTAGTAGGATGGTACCAGAACCTCTACAGTAGGATCAGTGATGTAGTGTAGTAGGATGGTACCAGTACCTCTACAGTAGGATCAGTGATGTATGTAGTAGGATGGTACCAGAACCTCTACAGTAGGATCAGTGATGTAGTGTAGTAGGATGGTACCAGTACCTCTACAGTAGGATCAGTGATGTAGTGTAGTAGGGATGGTACCAGTACCTCTACAGTAGGATCAGTGATGTAGTGTAGTAGGATGGTACCAGAACCTCTACAGTAGGATCAGTGATGTAGTGTAGTAGGATGGTACCAGTACCTCTACAGTAGGATCAGTGATGTAGTGTAGTAGGATGGTACCAGTACCTCTACAGTAGGATCAGTGATGTATGTAGTGTAGTAGGATGGTACCAGTACCTCTACAGTAGGATCAGTGATGTAGTGTAGTAGGATGGTACCAGAACCTCTACAGTAGGATCAGTGATGTAGTGTAGTAGGATGGTACCAGTACCTCTACAGTAGGATCAGTGATGTAGTGTAGTAGGATGGTACCAGTACCTCTACAGTAGGATCAGTGATGTATGTAGTGTAGTAGGATGGTACCAGTACCTCTACAGTAGGATCAGTGTTGTATGTAGTAGGATGGTACCAGTACCTCTACAGTAGGATCAGTGGTGTAGTGTAGTAGGATGGTACCAGTACCTCTACAGTAGGATCAGTGGTGTAGTGTAGTAGGATGGTACCAGAACCTCTACAGTAGGATCAGTGATGTAGTGTAGTAGGATGGTACCAGTACCTCTACAGTAGGATCAGTGGTGTAGTGTAGTAGGATGGTACCAGTACCTCTACAGTAGGATCAGTGGTGTAGTGTAGTAGGATGGTACCAGAACCTCTACAGTAGGATCAGTGATGTAGTGTAGTAGGATGGTACCAGTACCTCTACAGTAGGATCAGTGGTGTATGTAGTGTAGTAGGATGGTACCAGTACCTCTACAGTAGGATCAGTGGTGTAGTGTAGTAGGATGGTACCAGAACCTCTACAGTAGGATCAGTGATGTAGTGTAGTAGGATGGTACCAGTACCTCTACAGTAGGATCAGTGTTGTATGTAGTGCAGTAGGATGGTACCAGAACCTCTACAGTAGGATCAGTGATGTAGTGCAGTAGGATGGTACCAGTACCTCTACAGTAGGATCAGTGATGTAGTGTAGTAGGATGGTACCAGTACCTCTACAGTAGGATCAGTGATGTAGTGCAGTAGGATGGTACCAGTACCTCTACAGTAGGATCAGTGATGTAGTGTAGTAGGATGGTACCAGTACCTCTACAGTAGGATCAGTGATGTATGTAGTAGGATGGTACCAGTACCTCTACAGTAGGATCAGTGATGTATGTAGTAGGATGGTACCAGTACCTCTACAGTAGGATCAGTGATGTAGTGTAGTAGGATGGTACCAGTACCTCTACAGTAGGATCAGTGATGTATGTAGTAGGATGGTACCAGTACCTCTACAGTAGGATCAGTGATGTAGTGTAGTAGGATGGTACCAGTACCTCTACAGTAGGATCAGTGATGTATGTAGTGCAGTAGGATGGTACCAGTACCTCTACAGTAGGATCAGTGTTGTATGTAGTAGGATGGTACCAGTACCTCTACAGTAGGATCAGTGATGTATGTAGTGTAGTAGGATGGTACCAGTACCTCTACAGTAGGATCAGTGTATGTAGTGCAGTAGGATGGTACCAGTACCTCTACAGTAGGATCAGTGATGTATGTAGTAGGATGGTACCAGTACCTCTACAGTAGGATCAGTGATGTAGTGCAGTAGGATGGTACCAGTACCTCTACAGTAGGATCAGTGATGTAGTGTAGTAGGGATGGTACCAGTACCTCTACAGTAGGATCAGTGTTGTATGTAGTAGGATGGTACCAGTACCTCTACAGTAGGATCAGTGATGTAGTGTAGTAGGATGGTACCAGTACCTCTACAGTAGGATCAGTGGTGTAGTGTAGTAGGATGGTACCAGTACCTCTACAGTAGGATCAGTGATGTATGTAGTAGGATGGTACCAGTACCTCTACAGTAGGATCAGTGATGTATGTAGTAGGATGGTACCAGTACCTCTACAGTAGGATCAGTGATGTAGTGTAGTAGGATGGTACCAGTACCTCTACAGTAGGATCAGTGATGTATGTAGTAGGATGGTACCAGTACCTCTACAGTAGGATCAGTGATGTATGTAGTAGGATGGTACCAGTACCTCTACAGTAGGATCAGTGATGTAGTGTAGTAGGATGGTACCAGTACCTCTACAGTAGGATCAGTGATGTAGTGTAGTAGGATGGTACCAGTACCTCTACAGTAGGATCAGTGATGTATGTAGTGTAGTAGGATGGTACCAGTACCTCTACAGTAGGATCAGTGATGTAGTGTAGTAGGATGGTACCAGAACCTCTACAGTAGGATCAGTGATGTATGTAGTAGGATGGTACCAGTACCTCTACAGTAGGATCAGTGATGTATGTAGTAGGATGGTACCAGTACCTCTACAGTAGGATCAGTGTTGTATGTAGTAGGATGGTACCAGTACCTCTACAGTAGGATCAGTGTTGTATGTAGTAGGATGGTACCAGTACCTCTACAGTAGGATCAGTGATGTAGTGTAGTAGGATGGTACCAGTACCTCTACAGTAGGATCAGTGATGTAGTGTAGTAGGATGGTACCAGTACCTCTACAGTAGGATCAGTGATGTAGTGCAGTAGGATGGTACCAGTACCTCTACAGTAGGATCAGTGATGTATGTAGTGTAGTAGGATGGTACCAGTACCTCTACAGTAGGATCAGTGATGTAGTGTAGTAGGATGGTACCAGTACCTCTACAGTAGGATCAGTGATGTAGTGTAGTAGGATGGTACCAGTACCTCTACAGTAGGATCAGTGATGTAGTGTAGTAGGATGGTACCAGTACCTCTACAGTAGGATCAGTGATGTAGTGTAGTAGGATGGTACCAGTACCTCTACAGTAGGATCAGTGATGTATGTAGTGTAGTAGGATGGTACCAGTACCTCTACAGTAGGATCAGTGATGTAGTGTAGTAGGATGGTACCAGTACCTCTACAGTAGGATCAGTGATGTAGTGTAGTAGGATGGTACCAGTACCTCTACAGTAGGATCAGTGATGTATGTAGTGTAGTAGGATGGTACCAGTACCTCTACAGTAGGATCAGTGATGTAGTGTAGTAGGATGGTACCAGAACCTCTACAGTAGGATCAGTGATGTAGTGTAGTAGGATGGTACCAGTACCTCTACAGTAGGATCAGTGATGTAGTGTAGTAGGATGGTACCAGTACCTCTACAGTAGGATCAGTGATGTAGTGTAGTAGGATGGTACCAGTACCTCTACAGTAGGATCAGTGGTGTAGTGTAGTAGGATGGTACCAGTACCTCTACAGTAGGATCAGTGGTGTAGTGTAGTAGGATGGTACCAGAACCTCTACAGTAGGATCAGTGATGTATGTAGTAGGATGGTACCAGTACCTCTACAGTAGGATCAGTGGTGTAGTGTAGTAGGATGGTACCAGAACCTCTACAGTAGGATCAGTGATGTAGTGTAGTAGGATGGTACCAGTACCTCTACAGTAGGATCAGTGGTGTATGTAGTGTAGTAGGATGGTACCAGTACCTCTACAGTAGGATCAGTGGTGTAGTGTAGTAGGATGGTACCAGAACCTCTACAGTAGGATCAGTGATGTAGTGTAGTAGGATGGTACCAGTACCTCTACAGTAGGATCAGTGTTGTATGTAGTGCAGTAGGATGGTACCAGAACCTCTACAGTAGGATCAGTGATGTAGTGCAGTAGGATGGTACCAGTACCTCTACAGTAGGATCAGTGATGTAGTGTAGTAGGATGGTACCAGTACCTCTACAGTAGGATCAGTGATGTAGTGCAGTAGGATGGTACCAGTACCTCTACAGTAGGATCAGTGATGTAGTGTAGTAGGATGGTACCAGTACCTCTACAGTAGGATCAGTGATGTATGTAGTAGGATGGTACCAGTACCTCTACAGTAGGATCAGTGATGTATGTAGTAGGATGGTACCAGTACCTCTACAGTAGGATCAGTGATGTAGTGTAGTAGGATGGTACCAGTACCTCTACAGTAGGATCAGTGATGTATGTAGTAGGATGGTACCAGTACCTCTACAGTAGGATCAGTGATGTAGTGTAGTAGGATGGTACCAGTACCTCTACAGTAGGATCAGTGATGTATGTAGTGCAGTAGGATGGTACCAGTACCTCTACAGTAGGATCAGTGTTGTATGTAGTAGGATGGTACCAGTACCTCTACAGTAGGATCAGTGATGTATGTAGTGTAGTAGGATGGTACCAGTACCTCTACAGTAGGATCAGTGTATGTAGTGCAGTAGGATGGTACCAGTACCTCTACAGTAGGATCAGTGATGTATGTAGTAGGATGGTACCAGTACCTCTACAGTAGGATCAGTGATGTAGTGCAGTAGGATGGTACCAGTACCTCTACAGTAGGATCAGTGATGTAGTGTAGTAGGGATGGTACCAGTACCTCTACAGTAGGATCAGTGTTGTATGTAGTAGGATGGTACCAGTACCTCTACAGTAGGATCAGTGATGTAGTGTAGTAGGATGGTACCAGTACCTCTACAGTAGGATCAGTGGTGTAGTGTAGTAGGATGGTACCAGTACCTCTACAGTAGGATCAGTGATGTATGTAGTAGGATGGTACCAGTACCTCTACAGTAGGATCAGTGATGTATGTAGTAGGATGGTACCAGTACCTCTACAGTAGGATCAGTGATGTAGTGTAGTAGGATGGTACCAGTACCTCTACAGTAGGATCAGTGATGTATGTAGTAGGATGGTACCAGTACCTCTACAGTAGGATCAGTGATGTAGTGTAGTAGGATGGTACCAGTACCTCTACAGTAGGATCAGTGATGTAGTGTAGTAGGATGGTACCAGTACCTCTACAGTAGGATCAGTGATGTATGTAGTGTAGTAGGATGGTACCAGTACCTCTACAGTAGGATCAGTGATGTAGTGTAGTAGGATGGTACCAGTACCTCTACAGTAGGATCAGTGATGTAGTGTAGTAGGATGGTACCAGAACCTCTACAGTAGGATCAGTGATGTATGTAGTAGGATGGTACCAGTACCTCTACAGTAGGATCAGTGATGTATGTAGTAGGATGGTACCAGTACCTCTACAGTAGGATCAGTGTTGTATGTAGTAGGATGGTACCAGTACCTCTACAGTAGGATCAGTGTTGTATGTAGTAGGATGGTACCAGTACCTCTACAGTAGGATCAGTGATGTAGTGTAGTAGGATGGTACCAGTACCTCTACAGTAGGATCAGTGATGTAGTGTAGTAGGATGGTACCAGTACCTCTACAGTAGGATCAGTGATGTAGTGCAGTAGGATGGTACCAGTACCTCTACAGTAGGATCAGTGATGTATGTAGTGTAGTAGGATGGTACCAGTACCTCTACAGTAGGATCAGTGATGTAGTGTAGTAGGATGGTACCAGAACCTCTACAGTAGGATCAGTGATGTAGTGTAGTAGGATGGTACCAGTACCTCTACAGTAGGATCAGTGGTGTAGTGTAGTAGGATGGTACCAGTACCTCTACAGTAGGATCAGTGATGTAGTGTAGTAGGATGGTACCAGTACCTCTACAGTAGGATCAGTGATGTAGTGTAGTAGGATGGTACCAGAACCTCTACAGTAGGATCAGTGATGTATGTAGTAGGATGGTACCAGAACCTCTACAGTAGGATCAGTGTTGTATGTAGTAGGATGGTACCAGTACCTCTACAGTAGGATCAGTGATGTATGTAGTAGGATGGTACCAGAACCTCTACAGTAGGATCAGTGGTGTATGTAGTAGGATGGTACCAGAACCTCTACAGTAGGATCAGTGATGTATGTAGTGTAGTAGGATGGTACCAGTACCTCTACAGTAGGATCCGTTGTAGGGCCATCAGTAGTAGAGGTGTCCGGTCCTGACCCAGAGGCTTCAATACGAGCCACACTGAGGAAATCACTGATTGGATCCTTCTCCTTCCTGTCCTCGTCCCCAGCCTGGCCAGACACATCCCACCTGGACCTCTTCCCTGGCTCAGAGGGCTTCACACCTACACAGAGAGGGACAGAGAGACGTAGGGGCCAGGTTTACACAGAGAGGGACAGAGAGACGTAGGGGCCAGGTTTACACAGAGAGGGACAGAGAGACGTAGGGGCCAGGTTTACACAGAGAGGGACAGAGAGACGTAGGGGCCAGGTTTACACAGAGAGGGACAGAGAGACGAAGGGCCCAGGTTTACACAGAGAGGGACAGAGAGAGACGTAGGGGCCAGGTTTACACAGAGAGGGACAGAGAGACGAAGGGCCCAGGTTTACACAGAGAGGGACAGAGAGAGACGTAGGGGCCAGGTTTACACAGAGAGGGACAGAGAGAGACGTAGGGGCCAGGTTTACACAGAGAGGGACAGAGAGAGACGTAGGGGCCAGGTTTACACAGAGAGGGACAGAGAGATGAAGGGCCCAGGTTTACACAGAGAGGGACAGAGATGAAGGGCCCAGGTTTACACAGAGAGGGACAGAGAGACGTAGGGGCCAGGTTTACACAGAGAGGGACAGAGAGAGACGTAGGGGCCAGGTTTACACAGAGAGGGACAGAGAGACGTAGGGGCCAGGTTTACACAGAGAGGGACAGAGAGACGTAGGGGGCCAGGTTTACACAGAGAGGGACAGAGAGACGAAGGGCCCAGGTTTACACAGAGAGGGACAGAGAGAGACGTAGGGGCCAGGTTTACAAGAGAGGGACAGAGAGAGACGTAGGGGCCAGGTTTACACAGAGAGGGACAGAGAGAGACGTAGGGGCCAGGTTTACACAGAGAGGGACAGAGAGAGACGTAGGGGCCAGGTTTACACAGAGAGGGAAAGAGATATGAAGGGCCAGGTTTACACAGAGAGGGACAGAGACGTAGGGGCCAGGGTTTACACAGAGAGGGACAGAGAGAAGTAGGGGCCAGGTTTACACAGAGAGGGACAGAGAGATGAAGGGCCCAGGTTTACACAGAGAGGGACAGAGATGAAGGGCCCAGGTTTACACAGAGAGGGACAGAGAGACGTAGGGGCCAGGTTTACACAGAGAGGGACAGAGAGAAGTAGGGGCCAGGTTTACACAGAGAGGGACAGAGAGATGAAGGGCCCAGGTTTACACAGAGAGGGACAGAGAGAGACGTAGGGGCCAGGTTTACACAGAGAGGGACAGAGAGAGACGTAGGGGCCAGGTTTACACAGAGAGGGACAGAGACGTAGGGGCCAGGTTTACACAGAGAGGGACAGAGAGAGACGTAGGGGCCAGGTTTACACAGAGAGGGACAGAGAGAGATGTAGGGGCCAGGTTTACACAGAGAGGGACAGAGAGAGACGTAGGGGCCAGGTTTACACAGAGAGGGACAGAGAGAGACGTAGGGGCCAGGTTTACACAGAGAGGGACAGAGAGAGACGTAGGGGCCAGGTTTACACAGAGAGGGACAGAGAGACGTAGGGCCTTATTATTAAAGATGTAGTTTGAGTATAACTCTGACTGGTGTGAAAGGTTTCTCTCTCCTCATTTGATAAGACAGAAATAAACCACCACAAAATGTCCAAGGGTTTGAGACGTTCAGTAATGAGACTGAAGAGGTAATAACACATTAACACATTAACAAGTGACTAATCGATAAGATATGAAAATATCGGAAGAGTTAAATCGGGGAAATAAAGACTCCCGTGGTGCCGACTTCCTAGTTAATTAAAGTTACATGATTAAGTTTAAATCGCGTAATTAAAACAGAGAATTTATTTGATAATATACAGCCTTAACATTTAATGATAGTCAACGCCACGACGCTCTGATATTCTCCCCGTAACACTTGAGATAAAATGTGAAGTGTCTGGATGAAGTGGAACTGATTGTTTGTTACCTTGTGGAGCGGGGGAAGCACTAGCTGTTGGACTCTCTGATACAGTCAGGAAGTTGAACACAGAGAACTTGTCTCTCTTCACTTTGGGCATTCCCACAAACCCTGACCTGGATAAAGAACAACAAGTTATATCTGATAAACCCTGACCTGGATAAACAACAACAAGTTATATCTGATAAACCCTGACCTGGATAAACAACAACAAGTTATATCTGATAAACCCTGACCTGGATAAACAACAACAAGTTATATCTGATAAACCCTGACCTGGATAAACAACAACAAGTTATATCTGATAAACCCTGACCTGGATAAACAACAAGTTATATCTGATAAACCCTGACCTGGATAAACAACAACAAGTTATATCTGATAAACCCTGACCTGGATAAACAACAACAAGTTATATCTGATAAACCCTGACCTGGATAAACAACAACAATTATATCTGACTAACCGTGTGTGTGTGTGTGTGTGGTGTGTGTGTGTGTCGTACCCAGGATAGGGGTCAGGTACATTGAACCTCTTGCAGAGCAGTTTGTCAGGGTGCCATTCAAACGAGTCTCTGGTCAGTTTTCCAAACATCTTCATCTTTACGGCTTCCTGCTTGTCATCCACATCATTCTGAAGACAAAAAAAGGCAAAACAAAAGGATCAAATCAAATGTATTTATAAAAGCCTTTCTTACATCAGCTGACATCTCAAAGTGCTGTACAGAAACCCAGCCTAAAACCCCCCAAAACAGCAAGCAATGCAGGTGTAGAAGCACGGTGGCTAGGAAAAACTCCCTAGAAAGGCCAGAACCTAGGAAGAAACCTAGAGAGGAACCAGGCTATGAGGGGTGGCTAGGAAAAACTCCCTAGAAAGGCCAAAACCTAGGAAGAAACCTAGAGAGGAACCAGGCTATGAGGGGTGGCCAGTCCTCTTCTGGCTGTGCCGGGTGGATATTATAACAGAACATGGCCAAGATGTTCAAATGTTCATAGATGACCAGCAGGGTCAGATAATAATAATCACAGTGGTTGTCGAGGGTTCAACAGGTCAGCACCTCAGGAGTAAATGTCAGTTGGCTTTTCATAGCCGATCATTCAGAGTATCTCTACCGCTCCTGCTGTCTCTAGAGAGTTGAAAACAGCAGGTCTGGGACAGGTAGCACGTCCGGTGAACAGGTCAGGGTTCCATAGCCGCAGGCAGAACAGTTGAAACTGGAGCAGCAGCACGGCCAGGTGGACTGGGGACAGCAACAGGATCAACCCACTGAGCCTCATGCCCAATCCTGGATGCACAGCCTGTAAACCCCAATCCTGGATGCCCAGACTGTAAACCCCAATCCTGGATGCCCAGACTGTAAACCCCAATCCTGGATGCCCAGACTGTAAACCCCAATCCTGGATGCCCAGACTGTAAACCCCAATCCTGGATGCCCAGACTGTAAACCCCAATCCTGGATGCCCAGACTGTAAACCCCAATCCTGGATGCCCAGCCTGTAAACCCCAATCCTGGATGCCCAGCCTGTAAACCCCAATCCTGGATGCCCAGCCTGTAAACCCCAATCCTGGATGCCCAGCCTGTAAACCCCAATCCTGGATGCCCAGCCTGTAAACCCCAATCCTGGATGCCCAGCCTGTAACTCACATGCAAAGAATTGAGCAGAAAGAGATACATAAACTCTAATAATCTAGTTGGTGTTTTTAGCATATAGCTTGAACCCATTTTACGTTTTTGAGTCATTTAGCAGACACTCACCCAGAGCGACTTAGAGGAGCAATTAGGGCCGAGTGAACATTAACAGTTCTATTTATTTATTTTTTAACCAAATCGGCTCAGGGATTCGAACCATCAACCTTTTGGATTACTGGCCTAACGCTCCTGCGTACGGGCCAGGCCATCATTTAGAATACAGTATCCATCCACATTGACGGGTCTGTAAAAGTCAAAGTGTGATTTATAATAGACATTTAGCAATAAAACCACAATGGATTTGTCATTCTTAACGTATAGAAATATACCTCTGTGTGTTTTGGTTGTTAGCTCAGACGGACAGCGAAAAAAAACAACAATACTTTCTCTGACTGTTATGACAGAATATGGGTTCATCCTGCAGGTGGTTTCTGACACTAATTCCATCTGTATAACAATCCCTTGAGTCTAAATTAGGTCAGGGATTCCTCCTCCCCCCCGTCGTTGTTCACTACCAGCCGCTAACAAAAGACACTGGGGCTCATGTCCACAACACCGATGCAGTGGTTATAAAGCTGAGCCAAAATATGGCCTACGGGTTTATTGAAACTCTACACTCAAGCTGTTGTGATATGTTGAATTTTATTACTGTAAGCAATTATTGCAAGGCACATTATGACACAAAACCAGGTATAAACAGAGATGAACAAGGAAGTAAGGCCAGGTATTAACAGAGACGGACAAGGAAGTAAGGCCAGGTATTAACAGAGACGGACAAGGAAGTAAGGCCAGGTATTAACAGAGACGGACAAGGAAGTAAGGCCAGGTATTAACAGAGACGGACAAGGAAGTAAGGCCAGGTATTAACAGAGACGGACAAGGAAGTAAGGCCAGGTATTAACAGAGACGGACAAGGAAGTAAGGCCAGGTATTAACAGAGACGGACAAGGAAGTAAGGCCAGGTATTAACAGAGACGGACAAGGAAGTAAGGCCAGGTATTAACAGAGACGAACAACAATCCTTTCAACATTAACGGTGAAGCTGTGGAGAGAGCTGCCTACCTCCTGATCTCTCCTCAGTATTGATTACCCACAATCCTTTCAACATTAACAGTGAAGCTGTGGAGAGAGCTGCCTACCTCCTGATCTCGTGTCACCTCCACAGTGTCTGCCTCCACACCGTCGTCCTGTTTCCCTCTGGTGAAGCGACAGGACAGAGACGAGCTGCTGGGCTTGTAGAGGAGAGCAGCGCGGACGAACTCGTCCCTCTCTCTCCCTCTCTCCCACTCTGTCATGGTGGGGTCCAAGCTCAACTCCAGGGCGTCTGGACAGAGTTGAGGAGAGGGTTAGACGGTGAGGATAAAAAAAATTAAAAAAAAAACATAATTGGAATCTTAGTGGATAAAAACGCACGATGGGAGAGGAGTGCCCTAAAATTAGAACGTGGGATGATTCTTCAGAACGTTTTTTTTTTTTTTAAAGGTTGTCCATGTCTGTGATCCACATGACAAGTATGTGGTTTTATTGTCTTAACAGGACCATAATAACATTACAATACCAGATTGTCATTGTCAAGCACTTTTGTCTTTGTTAAAAATGGCAGTCAAAAATCAGTTCTCTGTACCTCCCGTCTCCAGGTCTGTTTTTCGAAAGAGCCTCTCCGTTTCATAGAATAAAAGTCCATTGTATCTGTTTGACACCATGCAGCCTCCGTACCTCTGTCTCCCTGTTTGAGCTGGTCTATGTAGAGGTCGTATCGGGCCTGTTTATGAGGGGTCCTCTCAAAGGGTTTGAAGGTCTGTCCTGTCTGGGCCTGAGCTGTCGGACCGCTCCACACACTCAGAGCTTCCTGCTGCAGCTGCTCTGATTGAGGAGCAAACCTGGATGGATTTAAACTGAGACTCAGTGATCTGATGTTACCAGGAGCAGCAGGATATTGTAGATGAGAGCCATGCGAGACCTATCAGTGCATTGTTTTGTCATACCTCTGGTATACCACAGCTGACAGCCAATCAGCATTCAGGGCTCGAAACACCCAGTTTATAATACAAGACACTGAACACCGGACTACAACACAAGACACAGGACTACAATACAAGATATAGAAGACAGGACTACAATACAAGACACAGGACTACAATACAGAACTACAATACAAGACACAGGACTACAATACAAGACACAGGACTACAATACAGAACACAGGACTACAATACAAGACTACAATACAGAACACAGGACTACAATACAAGACACAGGACTACAATACAAGATATAGAAGACAGGACTACAATACAAGACACAGGACTACAATACAGAACTACAATACAAGACACAGGACTACAATACAAGACACAGGACTACAATACAGAACTACAATACAAGACACAGGACTACAATACAGAACACAGGACTACAATACAAGACTACAATACAGAACACAGGACTACAATACAAGACACAGGACTACAATACAAGACACAGGACTACAATACAGAACACAGGACTACAATACAAGACAAAGGACTACAATACAGAACACAGGACTACAATACAAGACACAGGACTACAATACAGAACACAGGACTACAATACAGAACACAGGACTACAATACAAGACACAGGACTACAATACAAGACACAGGACTACAATACAAGACACAGGACTACAATACAGAACACAGGACTACAACACACAATATAGAAGACTGGACTACAATACAATATATAGAAGACAGGACTACAATACAAGACACAGGACTACAATACAAGATATAGAAGACACTGGACTAAAATACAAGATATAGAAGACAGGACTACAATACAAGACACAGGACTACAATACAAGATATAGAAGACAGGACTACAATACAAGATATAGAAGACAGGACTACAATACAAGACACAGGACTACAATACAAGATATAGAAGACAGGACTACAATACAAGATATAGAAGACAGGACTACAATACAAGACACAGGACTACAATACAAGATATAGAAGACAGGACTACAATACAAGACACAGGACTACAATACAAGACACAGGACTACAATACAAGACACAGGACTACAATACAAGACACAGGACTACAATACAGAACACAGGACTACAATACAGAACACAGGACTACAACACACAATATAGAAGACTGGACTACAATACAAGACACAGGACTACAATACAGAACACAGGACTACAATATAGAACACGACTACAATACAAGACAGGACTACAACACAGAAGACAGGACTACAATATAGAACACAGGACTACAAGACTACAATACAAGACACAGGACTACAATACAGAACACAGGACTACAATATAGAACACGACTACAATACAAGACAGGACTACAACACAGAACACAGAGATGGTTCAGACATGGTGAGACAGACAGACATAAAAAGGTGTACCTGCTAGACAGGGCCTTCTGGGCCGAGGCTCTGGCTGCTGCAGCCACCACAGCTGCTCTGGCCTCCCCAGGGGTGAGCTGTCTGGGGCCTGGAGGGGGGAGGACAGGGGAGGACCAGCCAGGGGTGAGCTGTCTGGGGCCTGGAGGGGGGAGGACAGGGGAGGACCAGCCAGGGGTGAGCTGTCTGGGGCCTGAGCTGGTATCTGAGGAGGGCCTCCGTAGGCCGCAGAGTCTCTCTCTGTCCTCAACCTTCAGCAGGTCAAACACAGAGCTGGGGCCTGGAGGGAGGAGGACAGGGGAGGAGACAGGGCAGGGAGGGAGGAGGACAGGGGAGGAGACAGGGCATGGGGAGGGGAGGAGACAGGGCAGGGGGGGAGACAGGGCAGGGGGGAGGAGGACAGGGGAGGAGACAGGGCATGGAGGGGGAGGAGACAGGGCAGG
>NW_025550171.1:12500-27500 GCF_905237065.1 Salmo salar | reverse complement strand
TTACTGTGGTCTGATGAAGAAGGAGGAGGAGGAAGAAACGATTAGACAACAATATTCAGTGATCATCATTGATGTGATCTACATTATGTCCATGGGCAGGACTTTGACACGGAATAAATAGGCACAGAGAGTCCCTTACACATAAACCCTAAACAAATGTATGAACCATAATCTTCCATAGTGAAGGACAAACAACTGGTAGGACCTGTTCCCCAGAGATTCAGGACAACAACTGGTAGGACCTGTCCCCCAGAGATCCAGGACAACAACTGGTAGGACCTGTCCCCCAGAGATCCAGGACAAACACAACTGGTAGGACCTGTTCCCCAGAGATTCAGGACAACAACTGGTAGGACCTGTTCCCCAGAGATTCAGGACAACAACTGGTAGGACCTGTTCCCCAGAGATTCAGGACAACAACTGGTAGGACCAGTTCCCCCAGAGATTCAGGACAAACACAACTGGTAGGACCTGTTCCCCAGAGATTCAGGACAAACACAACTGGTAGGACCTGTTCCCCCAGAGATTCAGGACAAACACAACTGGTAGGACCTGTTCCCCAGAGATTCAGGACAAACACAACTGGTAGGACCTGTTCCCCCAGAGATTCAGGACAAACACAACTGGTACCCCAAAGATTCTCCATTGAAAATATATGTTTTAGTCCAGGACAAGGCTCAATCCGTGTCAGGGAAACTGTCCCACAGTCGTCCATCTCCTGTCATCTCAGACCTGTCTTCTTCCTGTTGTACTGCTGGGGGGCGGTCCATCCGTACAGGCCGTCCCCAGGCTCCTCCCCTCCCAGCACCGTGTCGTAGTTAGACATGGCGTCTCTGTGGTAGATGTCATCGTCCTCGTCCTCCATCGCACCCACACCAAACCCCTGGGGGGGGGGTCAAAGGGTCAAGGGTCAAGCCAAGAATCCCAGAGCACCTGACCAGTAACAACCAAACAATACAGAGAGCTGACAACAGTCAGCCAGTCAGTGTTTTCCCTACTATTAGAGCTGACAACAGTCAGTCAGTGTTTTCCCTACTATTAGAGCAGACAACAGTCAGCCAGTCAGTGTTTTCCCTACTATTAGAGCTGACAACAGTCAGTCAGTCAGTGTTTTCCCTACTATTAGAGCAGACAACAGTCAGTCAGTGTTTTCCCTACTATTAGAGCAGACAACAGTCAGTCAGTGTTTTCCCTACTATTAGAGCAGACAACAGCCAGTCAGTGTTTTCCCTACTATTAGAGCAGACAACAGTCAGTCAGTGTTTTCCCTACTATTAGAGCAGACAACAGTCAGTCAGCCAGTGTTTTCCCTACTATTAGAGCAGACAACAGTCAGTCAGTCAGTGTTTTCCCTACTATTAGAGCAGACAACAGTCAGTCAGTCAGTGTTTTCCCTACTATTAGAGCAGACAACAGCCAGTCAGTCAGTGTTTTCCCTACTATTAGAGCTGACAACAGTCAGTCAGTCAGTGTTTTCCCTACTATTAGAGCTGACAACAGTCAGTCAGTGTTTTCCCTACTATTAGAGCAGACAACAGTCAGTCAGCCAGTGTTTTCCCTACTATTAGAGCAGACAACAGTCAGTCAGTCAGTGTTTTCCCTACTATTAGAGCAGACAACAGTCAGTCAGTCAGTGTTTTCCCTACTATTAGAGCAGACAACAGCCAGTCAGTCAGTGTTTTCCCTACTATTAGAGCAGACAACAGTCAGTCAGTCAGTGTTTTCCCTACTATTAGAGCTGACAACAGCCAGTCAGTCAGTGTTTTCCCTACTATTAGAGCAGACAACAGCCAGTCAGTGTTTTCCCTACTATTAGAGCAGACAACAGTCAGTCAGCCAGTGTTTTCCCTACTATTAGAGCTGACAACAGTCAGTCAGTGTTTTCCCTACTATTAGAGCAGACAACAGCCAGTCAGTCAGTGTTTTCCCTACTATTAGAGCTGACAACAGTCAGTCAGTCAGTGTTTTCCCTACTATTAGAGCAGACAACAGTCAGTCAGTGTTTTCCCTACTATTAGAGCAGACAACAGTCAGTCAGTGTTTTCCCTACTATTAGAGCAGACAACAGTCAGTCAGTCAGTGTTTTCCCTACTATTAGAGCAGACAACAGCCAGTCAGTGTTTTCCCTACTATTAGAGCAGACAACAGCCAGTCAGTCAGTGTTTTCCCTACTATTAGAGCTGACAACAGTCAGTCAGTCAGTGTTTTCCCTACTATTAGAGCTGACAACAGCCAGTCAGTGTTTTCCCTACTATTAGAGCAGACAACAGCCAGTCAGTGTTTTCCCTACTATTAGAGCAGACAACAGCCAGTCAGTCAGTGTTTTCCCTACTATTAGAGCAGACAACAGTCAGTCAGTCAGTGTTTTCCCTACTATTAGAGCAGACAACAGTCAGCCAGTCAGTGTTTTCCCTACTATTAGAGCAGACAACAGCCAGTCAGTCAGTGTTTTCCCTACTATTAGAGCAGACAACAGTCAGTCAGTGTTTTCCCTACTATTAGAGCTGACAACAGCCAGTCAGTGTTTTCCCTACTATTAGAGCTGACAACAGCCAGTCAGTGTTTTCCCTACTATTAGAGCAGACAACAGCCAGTCAGTCAGTGTTTTCCCTACTATTAGAGCAGACAACAGTCAGTCAGTCAGTGTTTTCCCTACTATTAGAGCTGACAACAGTCAGTCAGTCAGTGTTTTCCCTACTATTAGAGCAGACAACAGTCAGTCAGTGTTTTCCCTACTATTAGAGCAGACAACAGTCAGCCAGTCAGTGTTTTCCCTACTATTAGAGCAGACAACAGCCAGTCAGTGTTTTCCCTACTATTAGAGCAGACAACAGTCAGTCAGCCAGTGTTTTCCCTACTATTAGAGCTGACAACAGTCAGTCAGTGTTTTCCCTACTATTAGAGCAGACAACAGCCAGTCAGTCAGTGTTTTCCCTACTATTAGAGCTGACAACAGTCAGTCAGTCAGTGTTTTCCCTACTATTAGAGCAGACAACAGTCAGTCAGTGTTTTCCCTACTATTAGAGCAGACAACAGTCAGTCAGTGTTTTCCCTACTATTAGAGCAGACAACAGTCAGTCAGTCAGTGTTTTCCCTACTATTAGAGCAGACAACAGCCAGTCAGTGTTTTCCCTACTATTAGAGCAGACAACAGCCAGTCAGTCAGTGTTTTCCCTACTATTAGAGCTGACAACAGTCAGTCAGTCAGTGTTTTCCCTACTATTAGAGCAGACAACAGCCAGCCAGTCAGTGTTTTCCCTACTATTAGAGCAGACAACAGCCAGTCAGTGTTTTCCCTACTATTAGAGCAGACAACAGCCAGCCAGTCAGTGTTTTCCCTACTATTAGAGCAGACAACAGTCAGTCAGTGTTTTCCCTACTATTAGAGCTGACAACAGTCAGCCAGTCAGTGTTTTCCCTACTATTAGAGCTGACAACAGTCAGTCAGTGTTTTCCCTACTATTAGAGCAGACAACAGCCAGTCAGTGTTTTCCCTACTATTAGAGCAGACAACAGCCAGTCAGTCAGTGTTTTCCCTACTATTAGAGCAGACAACAGCCAGTCAGTGTTTTCCCTACTATTAGAGCAGACAACAGCCAGCCAGTCAGTGTTTTCCCTACTATTAGAGCAGACAACAGTCAGCCAGTCAGTGTTTTCCCTACTATTAGAGCTGACAACAGTCAGCCAGTCAGTGTTTTCCCTACTATTAGAGCTGACAACAGCCAGTCAGTCAGTGTTTTCCCTACTATTAGAGCTGACAACAGTCAGCCAGTCAGTGTTTTCCCTACTATTAGAGCTGACAACAGCCAGTCAGTCAGTGTTTTCCCTACTATTAGAGCTGACAACAGTCAGCCAGTCAGTGTTTTCCCTACTATTAGAGCAGACAACAGTCAGTCAGTGTTTTCCCTACTATTAGAGCAGACAACAGCCAGTCAGTGTTTTCCCTACTATTAGAGCTGACAACAGTCAGTCAGTGTTTTCCCTACTATTAGAGCTGACAACAGTCAGTCAGTGTTTTCCCTACTATTAGAGCAGACAACAGCCAGCCAGTCAGTGTTTTGCCTACTATTAGAGCTGACAACAGTCAGTCAGTGTTTTCCCTACTATTAGAGCAGACAACAGTCAGTCAGTCAGTGTTTTCCCTACTATTAGAGCTGACAACAGTCAGTCAGTGTTTTCCCTACTATTAGAGCTGACAACAGCCAGCCAGTCAGTGTTTTCCCTACTATTAGAGCAGACAACAGCCAGCCAGTCAGTGTTTTCCCTACTATTAGAGCTGACAACAGCCAGTCAGTCAGTGTTTTCCCTACTATTAGAGCTGACAACAGTCAGTCAGTGTTTTCCCTACTATTAGAGCTGACAACAGTCAGCCAGTCAGTGTTTTCCCTACTATTAGAGCTGACAACAGTCAGTCAGTCAGTGTTTTCCCTACTATTAGAGCTGACAACAGCCAGGCAGTGTTTTCCCTACTATTAGAGCAGACAGCCAGTCAGTCAGTGTTTTCCCTACTATTAGAGCAGACAACAGCCAGCCAGTCAGTGTTTTCCCTACTATTAGAGCTGACAACAGCCAGCCAGTCAGTGTTTTCCCTACTATTAGAGCAGACAACAGTCAGCCAGTCAGTGTTTTCCCTACTATTAGAGCAGACAACAGTCAGTCAGTGTTTTCCCTACTATTAGAGCAGACAACAGTCAGTCAGTCAGTGTTTTCCCTACTATTAGAGCAGACAACAGCCAGCCAGTCAGTGTTTTCCCTACTATTAGAGCAGACAACAGCCAGCCAGTCAGTGTTTTCCCTACTATTAGAGCTGACAACAGTCAGTCAGTCAGTGTTTTCCCTACTATTAGAGCTGACAACAGTCAGTCAGTGTTTTCCCTACTATTAGAGCTGACAACAGCCAGCCAGTCAGTGTTTTCCCTACTATTAGAGCAGACAACAGTCAGTCAGTGTTTTCCCTACTATTAGAGCAGACAACAGCCAGCCAGTCAGTGTTTTCCCTACTATTAGAGCAGACAACAGCCAGTCAGTCAGTGTTTTCCCTACTATTAGAGCTGACAACAGTCAGTCAGTGTTTTCCCTACTATTAGAGCTGACAACAGCCAGTCAGTGTTTTCCCTACTATTAGAGCTGACAACAGCCAGCCAGTCAGTGTTTTCCCTACTATTAGAGCTGACAACAGTCAGTCAGTGTTTTCCCTACTATTAGAGCAGACAACAGTCAGTCAGTGTTTTCCCTACTATTAGAGCTGACAACAGTCAGTCAGTGTTTTCCCTACTATTAGAGCAGACAACAGTCAGCCAGTCAGTGTTTTCCCTACTATTAGAGCAGACAACAGTCAGTCAGTCAGTGTTTTCCCTACTATTAGAGCAGACAACAGTCAGTCAGTGTTTTCCCTACTATTAGAGCTGACAACAGCCAGTCAGTCAGTGTTTTCCCTACTATTAGAGCAGACAACAGTCAGTCAGTCAGTGTTTTCCCCACTATTAGAGCTGACAACAGCCAGTCAGTCAGTGTTTTCCCTACTATTAGAGCTGACAGTCAGTCAGTCAGTGTTTTCCCTACTATTAGAGCTGACAACAGCCAGTCAGTCAGTGTTTTCCCTACTATTAGAGCAGACAACAGCCAGTCAGTCAGTGTTTTCCCTACTATTAGAGCAGACAACAGTCAGTCAGTGTTTTCCCTACTATTAGAGCAGACAACAGTCAGCCAGTCAGTGTTTTCCCTACTATTAGAGCAGACAACAGTCAGTCAGTGTTTTCCCTACTATTAGAGCAGACAACAGTCAGTCAGTCAGTGTTTTCCCTACTATTAGAGCTGACAACAGCCAGTCAGTGTTTTCCCTACTATTAGAGCAGACAACAGCCAGTCAGTCAGTGTTTTCCCTACTATTAGAGCAGACAACAGCCAGCCAGTCAGTGTTTTCCCTACTATTAGAGCAGACAACAGCCAGTCAGTGTTTTCCCTACTATTAGAGCTGACAACAGTCAGCCAGTCAGTGTTTTCCCTACTATTAGAGCAGACAACAGCCAGTCAGTGTTTTCCCTACTATTAGAGCAGACAACAGCCAGTCAGTCAGTGTTTTCCCTACTATTAGAGCAGACAACAGTCAGCCAGTCAGTGTTTTCCCTACTATTAGAGCAGACAACAGTCAGTCAGTGTTTTCCCTACTATTAGAGCAGACAACAGTCAGTCAGTCAGTCAGTGTTTTCCCTACTATTAGAGCTGACAGTCAGTCAGTCAGTGTTTTCCCTACTATTAGAGCAGACAACAGTCAGTCAGTCAGTGTTTTCCCTACTATTAGAGCAGACAACAGTCAGTCAGTGTTTTCCCTACTATTAGAGCTGACAACAGCCAGTCAGTCAGTGTTTTCCCTACTATTAGAGCAGACAACAGTCAGCCAGTCAGTGTTTTCCCTACTATTAGAGCAGACAACAGCCAGTCAGTCAGTGTTTTCCCTACTATTAGAGCTGACAACAGCCAGTCAGTCAGTGTTTTCCCTACTATTAGAGCAGACAACAGTCAGCCAGTCAGTGTTTTCCCTACTATTAGAGCAGACAACAGCCAGTCAGTCAGTGTTTTCCCTACTATTAGAGCAGACAACAGCCAGTCAGCCAGTGTTTTCCCTACTATTAGAGCTGACAACAGTCAGCCAGTCAGTGTTTTCCCTACTATTAGAGCAGACAACAGCCAGTCAGTGTTTTCCCTACTATTAGAGCAGACAACAGTCAGTCAGTGTTTTCCCTACTATTAGAGCAGACAACAGTCAGTCAGTCAGTGTTTTCCCTACTATTAGAGCAGACAACAGTCAGTCAGTCAGTGTTTTCCCTACTATTAGAGCAGACAACAGTCAGCCAGTCAGTGTTTTCCCTACTATTAGAGCAGACAACAGCCAGTCAGTGTTTTCCCTACTATTAGAGCAGACAACAGTCAGTCAGTGTTTTCCCTACTATTAGAGCAGACAACAGTCAGTCAGTCAGTGTTTTCCCTACTATTAGAGCTGACAGTCAGTCAGTCAGTGTTTTCCCTACTATTAGAGCAGACAACAGTCAGTCAGTCAGTGTTTTCCCTACTATTAGAGCAGACAACAGTCAGTCAGTGTTTTCCCTACTATTAGAGCTGACAACAGCCAGTCAGTCAGTGTTTTCCCTACTATTAGAGCTGACAACAGTCAGCCAGTCAGTGTTTTCCCTACTATTAGAGCTGACAACAGCCAGTCAGTCAGTGTTTTCCCTACTATTAGAGCAGACAACAGCCAGCCAGTCAGTGTTTTCCCTACTATTAGAGCAGACAGCCAGTCAGAGTTTTCCCTACTATTAGAGCAGACAACAGTCAGTCAGTCAGTGTTTTCCCTACTATTAGAGCAGACAACAGTCAGCCAGTCAGTGTTTTCCCTACTATTAGAGCAGACAACAGTCAGTCAGTCAGTGTTTTCCCTACTATTAGAGCAGACAACAGTCAGCCAGTCAGTGTTTTCCCTACTATTAGAGCTGACAACAGTCAGTCAGTGTTTTCCCTACTATTAGAGCAGACAACAGCCAGTCAGTCAGTGTTTTCCCTACTATTAGAGCAGACAACAGCCAGTCAGTGTTTTCCCTACTATTAGAGCAGACAACAGTCAGCCAGTCAGTGTTTTCCCTACTATTAGAGCTGACAACAGCCAGTCAGTGTTTTCCCTACTATTAGAGCAGACAACAGCCAGTCAGTGTTTTCCCTACTATTAGAGCTGACAGTCAGTCAGTCAGTGTTTTCCCTACTATTAGAGCTGACAGTCAGCCAGTCAGTGTTTTCCCTACTATTAGAGCAGACAACAGTCAGTCAGTGTTTTCCCTACTATTAGAGCAGACAACAGCCAGTCAGTCAGTCAGTAATACATACATACATACATACATACATACATACATACCTGTCCTGCTACTCCTCCTCTGCGTTTAGGTCCCTTCCTGTCCTCTCCAAACAGGCTGTTGGTCCTGTCTGAGTCCACGGTGAACAGGTTAATGTGTCCGGCGCCCGGACCTCCCCTCAGGGCCGCCTGGGGGTTCAGACCCCGGTACCCCAGGCCGTGGAGATCCACTTTAGGGGCGAAGTCTATGGGAGTCACGTCTTCGGGAGCGAAGGTCACGTTCACAGGGACGAATTCTCCGTCTTCCTCATCCTGTGGTTTAATAACAGTAAGGGGACGGGTCGACCAATCACATTACCTTTGCATTGATGGGGAGGGGTAAACGTTAAGTAGCCTATTTTTGGGGACTTTCGTTGTCATTTAAAATAGTTTTATCAAGGTAATTAGCTTAGAAATCAACATCTGTTTCGTGATTGTTCTGTCTGACAGCGCCGCTTCCCTTCCTCGGATGACTACGGGGTATTGGGTTACACATCCACAGCCATTGGAGGATCGGTAGTCCCGCCTTAACGCTCCTTCGCTGATCGGACTGTCCGTCATTTTGTGTCCGAACGGTACATCACAGTTGCACATCACAGCTTAGCATGTTGATGCTAAGCTGACAGTCTACTGCAGCGACAGGAAGTAGTTCTACAACAAGCTGCGTATCGCTGCTAAGCTGAGAGTCTAGTGCAGCGACAGGAAGTAGTTCTACAACAAGCTGCGTATCGCTGCTAAGCTGAGAGTCTACTGCAGCGACAGGAAGGAGTTCTACAACAAGCTGCATATCGCTGCTAAGCTGAGAGTAAACTGCAGCGACAGGAAGTAGTTCTACTGTTCTACAACAAGCTGCATATCGCTGCTAAGCTGAGAGTCTACTGCAGCGACAGGAAGGAGTTCTACAACAAGCTGCATATCGCCGCTAAGCTGAGAGTCTACTGCAGCGACAGGAAGGAGTTCTACAACAAGCTGCATATCGCCGCTAAGCTGAGAGTCTACTGCAGCGACAGGAAGGAGTTCTACAACAAGCTGCATATCGCCGCTAAGCTGAGAGTCTACTGCAGCGACAGGAAGTAGTTCTACAACAAACTGCATATCGCTGCTAAGCTGAGAGTCTACTGCAGCGACAGGAAGGAGTTCTACAACAAGCTGCATATCGCTGCTAAGCTGAGAGTCTACTGCAGCGACAGGAAGTAGTTCTACAACAAACTACATATCGCTGCTAAGCTGAGAGTCTACTGCAGCGACAGGAAGTAGTTCTACTGTTCTACAACAAGCTGCATATCGCTGCTAAGCTGAGAGTCTACTGCAGCGACAGGAAGTAGTTCTACTGTTCTACAACAAGCTGCATATCGCCGCTAAGCTGAGAGTCTACTGCAGCGACAGGAAGTAGTTCTACAACAAGCTGCATATCGCCGCTAAGCTGAGAGTCTACTGCAGCAACAGGAAGTAGTTCTACAACAAACTGCATATCGCTGCTAAGCTGAGAGTCTACTGCAGCGACAGGAAGTAGTTCTACAACAAACTACATATCGATTTATATCAAATGGAAATTTAAAAAACGAACCCGGTTTGAAACAAAACCACCGTGTTACCTGTGATTCCGAGGCCGGGCCGAACGCCCCCGTTGCAGAATCTGTAAAAGAGAAACATTTTACAATGATTTTAAATCACAAGCTAAAAAGGGTAAAAATACTACTTTGTGAGAGTTAAAAGAGTCCATCTGTACAATCAATACAATGTATTAGGCTAACAACGTTGCTGCTTTAACTGTTCAGTGTAACCCACCTGCTTTCTGCTTGGACGGCTTCCTCTTCACCCTGGGTCCAACCCCCTGCCCATCCTTCCAGCCCATCTTCCTCAGTAACTCCACCCCCATGGAGGACCTATCAGGAGACAACAAGGACAGTCCGCTTCGTAGCAACATCAGGCAAACTGCAACTACATTTAGCTCACTGAATACCAAGGGGGGCTGTGTTAAGAGGAGTAGTTCTACTGATCTGGAATCAGTTATACTATTTAGCTCACTGAATACCAAGGGGGGCTGTGTCAAGAGGAGTAGTTCTGCTGATCTGGAATCAGTTATACCATTTAGCTCACTGAATACCAAGGGGGGCTGTGTTAAGAGGAGTAGTTCTGCTGATCTGGAATCAGTTATACTATTTAGCTCACTGAATACCAAGGGGGGCTGTGTTAAGAGGAGTAGTTCTACTGATCTGGAATCAGTTATACCATTTAGCTCACTGAATACCAAGGGGGGCTGTGTTAAGAGGAGTAGTTCTGCTGATCTGGAATCAGTTATACCATTTAGCTCACTGAATACCAAGGGGGCTGTGTTAAGAGGAGTAGTTCTGCTGATCTGGAATCAGTTATACCATTTAGCTCACTGAATACCAAGGGGGGCTGTGTCAAGAGGAGTAGTTCTGCTGATCTGGAATCAGTTATACTATTTAGCTCACTGAATACCAAGGGGGGCTGTGTTAAGAGGAGTAGTTCTGCTGATCTGGAATCAGTTATACCATTTAGCTCACTGAATACCAAGGGGGCTGTGTTAAGAGGAGTAGTTCTGCTGATCTGGAATCAGTTATACCATTTAGCTCACTGAATACCAAGGGGGCTGTGTCAAGAGGAGTAGTTCTGCTGATCTGGAATCAGTTATACTATTTAGCTCACTGAATACCAAGGGGGGCTGTGTTAAGAGGAGTAGTTCTACTGATCTGGAATCAGTTATACTATTTAGCTCACTGAATACCAAGGGGGGCTGTGTCAAGAGGAGTAGTTCTACTGATCTGGAATCAGTTATACTATTTAGCTCACTGAATACCAAGGGGGGCTGTGTCAAGAGGAGTAGTTCTGCTGATCTGGAATCAGTTATACCATTTAGCTCACAATGAATTATTACATGGCCAGAGAGGTCCAGAGAGGTCCTGATTGTAGAAAAGCCCTTGTACTGTTAACCTGTTGGGTCTAGGGGGCAGCATTTGCACGTCTGGATAAAAAAAATGTACCCGATTTAATCTGGTTACTAATCCTACCCAGTAACTACAATATGCATATACTTATTATATATGGATAGAAAACACCCTAAAGTTTCTAAAACTGTTTGAATGGTGTCTGTGAGTATAACAGAACTCATTTGGCAGGCAAAACCCTGAGACATTTTCTGACAGGAAGTGGATACCTGATGTGTTGTATTGACTTTAAACCTATCCCATTGAAAAACACAGGGGTTTAGGAATATTTTGGCACTTCCTATTGCTTCCACTAGATGTCACCAGCCTTTACAAAGTGTTTTGAGTCTTCTGGAGGGAGATCTGACCGAACAAGAGCCATGGAACGATGATGGCCCATTAGACACCTTGCGCGCGAGTTGATGTTGGGTACCCTCGTTCCAATACGTTATAAAAGAGTATGCATTCGTCCACCTTGAATATTATTCATGTTCTGGTTAAAAAGGCCCTAATGATTTATGCTATACAACGTTTGACATGTTTGAACGAACGGAAATATATTTTTTCCCCCTCGTTCATGACGAGAAGTCCGGCTGGCTTACATCATGTGCTAACGAGACGGAGATTTTTGGACATAAATGATGAGCTTTTTTTGAACAAAACTACATTCGTTATGGACCTGTGATACCTGGAAGTGACATCTGATGAAGAGAATCAAAGGTAATGGATTATTTACATAGTATTTTCGATTTTAGATCTCCCCAACATGACGTCTAGTCTGTATCGCAGCGCGTATTTTTCTGGGCGCAGTGCTCAGATTATTGCAAAGTGTGATTTCCCAGTAAGGTTATTTTTAAATCTGGCAAGTTGATTGCGTTCAAAAGATGTAAATCTATAATTCTTTAAATGACAATATAATATTTTACCAATGTTTTCTAATTTTAATTATTTAATTTGTGACGCTGACTTGACTGCCGGTTATTGGAGGGAAACGATTTCCTCAACATCAATGCCATAGTAAAACGCTGTTTTTGGATATAAATATCAACTTGATAGAACTAAAAATGCATGCATTGTCTAACATAATGTCCTAGGAGTGTCATCTGATGGAGATTGTAAAAGGTTAGTGTATCATTTTAGCTGGTTTTATGGTTTTGGTGACCCTGTCTTTGACTTGACAAAACATTACACACAACTCTTGTAAATGTACTGTCCTAACATACTCTAAATTTATGCTTTCGCCGTAAAACCTTTTTGAAATCGTAAAACGTGGTTAGATTAAGGAGATGTTTATCTTTCAAATGGTGTAACATAGTTGTATTTTTGAAAAATTTGAATTTTGACATTTATTTGGATTCAAATTTGCCGCTCTTGAAATGCACCTGCTGTTGATGGAGTGCACCACGGGTGGCACGCTAGCGTCCCACCTAGCCCCAAGAGGTTAAGACATTTGAGACGTACGGGGGCCCAGAGTGACCACGTCCAGTCTGTTCAGCGCGGTGGTTAGTTACCTAGCTGGAGACACCAAGTCTTCCAGGACAGTGTCCCCGGGGACAGGGGCTGAAAGAGAGGTGATGACTCTGGCCTTGTCCGCGATCACATCCTTCCTGCCTGAGGCAAAGTCGGCTGTAGTGGTGATTTGTCTGGGGGCGATGCCGTGCTCCCCCAGGTCCTGAGGAAACAGAACACATTATACATCCCATGTTGTCGTGTTGGTTCACAAAGGGAAATGGTTGTTGTGCTGACAAAGTTCTTATTTCGTCCATGATGTGGCCTCTAGAATGCACAACGGGGACTCAAGAATGCACAACGGGGACTCTAGAATGCACAACGGGGACTCTAGAATGCACAACGGGGACTCTAGAATGCGTAATGTGTTCTCTAGAATGTGTAATGTGTTCTCTAGAATGCATAACGTGTTCTCTAGAATGCATAACGTGTTCTCTAGAATGCATAACGTGTTCTCTAGAATGCATAACGTGTTCTCTAGAATGCATAACGTGTTCTCTAGAATGCATAACGTGTTCTCTAGAATGCGTAATGTGTTCTCTAGAATGTGTAATGTGTTCTCTAGAATGTGTAATGTGTTCTCTAGAATGCGTAATGTGTTCTCTAGAATGCATAATGTGTTCTCTAGAATGTATAATGTGTTCTCTAGAATGCGTAATGTGTTCTCTAGAATGCGTAATGTGTTCTCTAGAATGCGTAATGTGTTCTCTAGAATGCGTAATGTGTTCTCTAGAATGCATAATGTGTTCTCTAGAATGTGTAATGTGTTCTCTAGAATGCGTAATGTGTTCTCTAGAATGTATAATGTGTTCTCTAGAATGTATAATGTGTTCTCTAGAATGTGTAATGTGTTCTCTAGAATGCGTAATGTGTTCTCTAGAATGTATAATGTGTTCTCTAGAATGTATAATGTGTTCTCTAGAATGCATAATGTGTTCTCTAGAATGTATAATGTGTTCTCTAGAATGCATAACGTGTTCTCTAGAATGCATGTGTTCTCTAGAATGCATGTGTTCTCTAGAATGTATAATGTGTTCTCTAGAATGCATAACGTGTTCTCTAGAATGCGTAACGTGTTCTCTAGAATGCGTAACGTGTTCTCTAGAATGCGTAACGTGTTCTCTAGAATGCGTAACGTGTTCTCTAGAATGCGTAACGTGTTCTCTAGAATGCGTAACGTGTTCTCTAGAATGCGTAACGTGTTCTCTAGAATGCGTAACGTGTTCTCTAGAATGCATAACGTGTTCTCTTCCAGATTCTAGGTTCCTCCTCATCCGTGATATATGTGTCGAAAGGGAAATAGTTGGTACGATCAGTCCTTTCGTGCATACTGTTGTTAATAAGATAATATGGGATGTTTTGTTTGTTCTACCTCCTCATCCATGAAGTCCTCTGGCCTGTCATTCTGTCTGCCTGCTTTCTGTCTGCCTGCTTTCTGCTGTCTGGATGAAACAAAGGTTGCTGGTGTCCACCCTGCGATAGGAAACAAGTAGTGATTCATACAGGTCACACATTGCAAGATTTTTTTTGGGACTATATTATATCAATATTTTACTCCCAATTATTAATTTGTAAAAAGCAATTGAAATCATAAAAAGGTAGGTAGCGTTAGCTGGCGCTTGTCTAAACTCTGGTATTTTTCATCCTATAGGTCGTCCTCCATCTTCTTTTTAAATAGCGAGCCAACATGTTGTTTACAGCACTTTGATTTCCCCGACTGATCAGAACTCATTTTCTCATGATCTCTCTGTCTCTCTGCAGCAGACAAACAGTGAGCAATATGTTTGGAACATCAAATAGCAATAAAATGGCAGTATAGAATCACCCCCCCCCATTGGTCCCTCAGTATGGTGGTAATATGGTATGGTGATAATGTGGTATGGTGGTAATGTGGTATGGTGGTAATGTGGTATAGTGGTAATGTGGTATAGTGGTAATGTGGTATAGTGGTAATGTGGTATGGTGATAATGTGGTATGGTGATAATGTGGTATAGTGGTAATGTGGTATGGTTATAATGTGCTATGGTGATAATGTGGTATAGTGGTAATGTGGTATAGTGATAATGTGGTATGGTGATAATGTGGTATGGTGATAATGTGGTATAGTGATAATGTGGTATTGTGATAATGTGGTATGGTGATAATGTGGTATGGTGGTAATGTGGTATGGTGGTAATGTGGTATAGTGATAATGTGGTAATGTGGTATGGTGATAATGTGGTAATGTGGTATATGGTCCCTCAGAAAGAAGCTGGTTAAACAACACATGATGACATTAACAGGCCAACATGCTACCGTCTCTGGGTGAGTGAGAGGGTAAGATAGAGAGATAGTGTGTGTCTCTGAGTGAGTGTGTGGGTGTCTCTGAGTGAGAGTGTGTGTGTGTGTGTGTGTCTGTCTGTGTAAGTGTGTCTGAGTCTCTGAGTAAGTGTGTGTGTGTGTGTCTCTGAGTGTGTCTGTGTGTGTCTGTGAGAGAGTGAGTCAGACTCCCACTCCTTTGCCACAGCAGGACCAACCTTCTTTGGTGCCCACGGTGTTGAAGTACCCAGCAGAGAATCCCCCAGTAAAGGCTCCATGGAACCTCTGGTAGCGTCCCTTCTCATCCTTCACGGTCTGCTCGTGCAGCGGGATTGGCTTCCTCAGAGGCTCATCTACACACG
>NW_025550171.1:0-7500 GCF_905237065.1 Salmo salar | reverse complement strand
ACAGGGTCAGTTCCAGGGTCAGTAGCTATATACAGGGTCAGTAGCTATATACAGGGTCAGTAGCTATATACAGGGTCAGTAGCTATATACAGGGTCAGTAGCTATATACAGGGACAGTTCCAGGGTCAGTAGCTATATACAGGGTCAGTAGCTATATACAGGGTCAGTAGCTATATACAGGGACAGTTCCAGGGTCAGTAGCTATATACAGGGTCAGTAGTTATATACAGGGTCAGTAGTTATATACAGGGTCAGTAGCTATATACAGGGTCAGTAGCTATATACAGGGTCAGTAGCTATATACAGGGACAGTTCCAGGGTCAGTAGCTATATACAGGGTCAGTAGCTATATACAAGGTCAGTAGTTATATACAGGGTCAGTAGTTATATACAGGGTCAGTAGCTATATACAGGGTCAGTAGCTATATACAGGGTCAGTAGCTATATACAGGGTCAGTAGCTATATACAGGGACAGTTCCAGGGTCAGTAGATATATACAGGGTCAGTAGCTATATACAGGGTCAGTAGTTATATACAGGGTCAGTAGCTATATACAGGGTCAGTAGCTATATACAGGGTCAGTAGCTATATACAGGGTCAGTAGCTATATACAGGGTCAGTAGTTATATACAGGGACAGTAGTTATATACAGGGTCAGTAGCTATATACAGGGTCAGTAGCTATATACAGGGTCAGTAGTTATATACAGGGTCAGTAGTTATATACAGGGTCAGTATCTATATACAGGGTCAGTAGTTATATACAGGGTCAGTAGCTATATACAGGGACAGTAGCTATATACAGGGACAGTAGCTATATACAGGGACAGTTCCAGGGTCAGTAGTTATATACAGGGTCAGTATCTATATACAGGGTCAGTAGCTATATACAGGGTCAGTAGCTATATACAGGGTCAGTAGCTATATACAGGGACAGTTCCAGGGTCAGTAGTTATATACAGGGACAGTTCCAGGGTCAGTAGTTATATACAGGGTCAGTAGCTATATACAGGGTCAGTAGTTATATACAGGGTCAGTAGCCATATACAGGGTCAGTAGCTATATACAGGGACAGTTCCAGGGTCAGTAGTTATATACAGGGACAGTTCCAGGGTCAGTAGTTATATACAGGGACAGTTCCAGGGTCAGTAGTTATATACAGGGACAGTTCCAGGGTCAGTAGTTATATACAGGGTCAGTAGCTATATACAGGGTCAGTAGCCATATACAGGGTCAGTAGCTATATACAGGGACAGTTCCAGGGTCAGTAGTTATATACAGGGACAGTTCCAGGGTCAGTAGTTATATACAGGGTCAGTAGCTATATACAGGGACAGTTCCAGGGTCAGTAGTTATATACAGGGTCAGTAGTTATATACAGGGTCAGTAGCTATATACAGGGTCATTAGCTATATACAGGGACAGTTCCAGGGTCAGTAGCTATATACAGGGACAGTAGCTATATACAGGGACAGTAGCTATATACAGGGACAGTTCCAGGGTCAGTAGTTATATACAGGGACAGTTCCAGGGTCAGTAGTTATATACAGGGTGAGTAGCTATATACAGGGACAGTTCCAGGGTCAGTAGTTATATACAGGGTCAGTAGTTATATACAGGGTCAGTAGCTATATACAGGGTCATTAGCTATATACAGGGTCAGTTCCAGGGTCAGTAGCTATATACAGGGACAGTTCCAGGGTCAGTAGTTATATACAGGGTCAGTTCCAGGGTCAGTAGTTATATACAGGGTGAGTAGCTATATACAGGGACAGTTCCAGGGTCAGTAGTTATATACAGGGTCAGTAGTTATATACAGGGTCAGTAGCTATATACAGGGACAGTAGCTATATACAGGGACAGTAGCTATATACAGGGACAGTTCCAGGGTCAGTAGTTATATACAGGGTCAGTATCTATATACAGGGTCAGTAGCTATATACAGGGTCAGTAGCTATATACAGGGTCAGTAGCTATATACAGGGACAGTTCCAGGGTCAGTAGTTATATACAGGGACAGTTCCAGGGTCAGTAGTTATATACAGGGTCAGTTCCAGGGTCAGTAGTTATATACAGGGTCAGTAGTTATATACAGGGACAGTTCCAGGGTCAGTAGCTATATACAGGGTCAGTAGTTATATACAGGGTCAGTAGTTATATACAGGGTCAGTAGCTATATACAGGGTCAGTAGCTATATACAGGGTCAGTAGCTATATACAGGGTCAGTAGTTATATACAGGGTCAGTAGCTATATACAGGGTCAGTAGCTATATACAGGGTCAGTAGCTATATACAGGGTCAGTAGCTATATACAGGGTCAGTAGCTATATACAGGGTCAGTAGTTATATACAAGGTCAGTAGCTATATACAGGGTCAGTAGCTATATACAGGGTCAGTAGCTATATACAGGGTCAGTAGCTATATACAGGGTCAGTAGCTATATACAGGGTCAGTAGCTATATACAGGGTCAGTAGTTATATACAGGGTCAGTAGTTATATACAGGGTCAGTTCCAGGGTCAGTAGCTATATACAGGGACAGTAGCTATATACAGGGTCAGTAGCTATATACAGGGTCAGTAGCTATATACAGGGTCAGTAGCTATATACAGGGTCAGTAGTTATATACAGGGTCAGTAGCTATATACAGGGACAGTAGCTATATACAGGGTCAGTAGTTATATAGAGGGACAGTTCCAGGGTCAGTAGCTATATACAGGGTCAGTAGCTATATACAGGGTCAGTAGCTATATACAGGGTCAGTAGCTATATACAGGGACAGTAGCTATATACAGGGTCAGTAGCTATATACAGGGTCAGTAGTTATATACAGGGTCAGTAGTTATATACAGGGTCAGTAGCTATATACAGGGTCAGTAGCTATATACAGGGACAGTTCCAGGGTCAGTAGTTATATACAGGGACAGTAGCTATATACAGGGACAGTTCCAGGGTCAGTAGCTATATACAAGGTCAGTAGCTATATACAGGGTCAGTAGCTATATACAGGGTCAGTAGCTATATACAGGGTCAGTAGCTATATACAGGGTCAGTAGCTATATACAGGGTCAGTAGCTATATACAGGGTCAGTAGTTATATACAGGGTCAGTAGTTATATACAGGGTCAGTTCCAGGGTCAGTAGCTATATACAGGGACAGTAGCTATATACAGGGTCAGTAGCTATATACAGGGTCAGTAGCTATATACAGGGTCAGTAGCTATATACAGGGTCAGTAGTTATATACAGGGTCAGTAGCTATATACAGGGACAGTAGCTATATACAGGGTCAGTAGTTATATAGAGGGACAGTTCCAGGGTCAGTAGCTATATACAGGGTCAGTAGCTATATACAGGGTCAGTAGCTATATACAGGGTCAGTAGCTATATACAGGGACAGTAGCTATATACAGGGTCAGTAGCTATATACAGGGTCAGTAGTTATATACAGGGTCAGTAGTTATATACAGGGTCAGTAGCTATATACAGGGTCAGTAGCTATATACAGGGACAGTTCCAGGGTCAGTAGTTATATACAGGGACAGTAGCTATATACAGGGACAGTTCCAGGGTCAGTAGCTATATACAGGGTCAGTAGTTATATACAGGGTCAGTAGTTATATACAGGGTCAGTAGCTATATACAGGGTCATTAGCTATATACAGGGTCAGTTCCAGGGTCAGTAGCTATATACAGGGACAGTTCCAGGGTCAGTAGTTATATACAGGGTCAGTTCCAGGGTCAGTAGTTATATACAGGGTGAGTAGCTATATACAGGGACAGTTCCAGGGTCAGTAGTTATATACAGGGTCAGTAGTTATATACAGGGTCAGTAGCTATATACAGGGACAGTAGCTATATACAGGGACAGTAGCTATATACAGGGACAGTTCCAGGGTCAGTAGTTATATACAGGGTCAGTATCTATATACAGGGTCAGTAGCTATATACAGGGTCAGTAGCTATATACAGGGTCAGTAGCTATATACAGGGACAGTTCCAGGGTCAGTAGTTATATACAGGGACAGTTCCAGGGTCAGTAGTTATATACAGGGTCAGTTCCAGGGTCAGTAGTTATATACAGGGTCAGTAGTTATATACAGGGACAGTTCCAGGGTCAGTAGCTATATACAGGGTCAGTAGTTATATACAGGGTCAGTAGTTATATACAGGGTCAGTAGCTATATACAGGGTCAGTAGCTATATACAGGGTCAGTAGTTATATACAGGGTCAGTAGCTATATACAGGGTCAGTAGCTATATACAGGGTCAGTAGCTATATACAGGGTCAGTAGCTATATACAGGGTCAGTAGCTATATACAGGGTCAGTAGTTATATACAAGGTCAGTAGCTATATACAGGGTCAGTAGCTATATACAGGGTCAGTAGCTATATACAGGGTCAGTAGCTATATACAGGGTCAGTAGCTATATACAGGGTCAGTAGCTATATACAGGGTCAGTAGTTATATACAGGGTCAGTAGTTATATACAGGGTCAGTTCCAGGGTCAGTAGCTATATACAGGGACAGTAGCTATATACAGGGTCAGTAGCTATATACAGGGTCAGTAGCTATATACAGGGTCAGTAGCTATATACAGGGTCAGTAGTTATATACAGGGTCAGTAGCTATATACAGGGACAGTAGCTATATACAGGGTCAGTAGCTATATACAGGGTCAGTAGCTATATACAGGGACAGTAGCTATATACAGGGTCAGTAGCTATATACAGGGTCAGTAGTTATATACAGGGTCAGTAGTTATATACAGGGTCAGTAGCTATATACAGGGTCAGTAGCTATATACAGGGACAGTAGCTATATACAGGGACAGTTCCAGGGTCAGTAGCTATATACAGGGTCAGTAGCTATATACAGGGTCAGTAGCTATATACAGGGTCAGTAGCTATATACAGGGACAGTAGCTATATACAGGGTCAGTAGCTATATACAGGGTCAGTAGTTATATACAGGGTCAGTAGTTATATACAGGGTCAGTAGCTATATACAGGGTCAGTAGCTATATACAGGGACAGTAGCTATATACAGGGACAGTTCCAGGGTCAGTAGCTATATACAGGGTCAGTAGCTATATACAGGGTCAGTAGCTATATACAGGGACAGTTTCAGGGTCAGTAGTTATATACAGGGTCAGTAGTTATATACAGGGTCAGTAGTTATATACAGGGCTAGTAGCTATATACAGGGTCAGTAGCTATATACAGGGTCAGTAGCTATATACAGGGACAGTAGCTATATACAGGGACAGTTCCAGGGTCAGTAGCTATATACAGGGTCAGTAGCTATATACAGGGTCAGTAGCTATATACAGGGATAGTAGCTATATACAGGGTCAGTAGCTATATACAGGGACAGTTCCAGGGTCAGTAGCTATATACAGGGTCAGTAGCTATATACAGGGACAGTAGCTATATACAGGGACAGTTCCAGGGTCAGTAGTTATATACAGGGACAGTTCCAGGGTCAATAGTTATATACAGGGACAGTAGCTATATACAGGGTCAGTAGCTATATACAGGGTCAGTAGCTATATACAGGGTCAGTAGCTATATACAGGCTCAGTTCCAGGGTCAGTAGCTATATACAGGGTCAGTTCCAGGGTCAGTAATTATATACAGAGTCAGTAGCTATATACAGGGTCAGTAGCAATATACAGGGTCAGTAGTTATATACAGGGTCAGTAGCTATATACAGGGTCAGTAGTTATATACAGGGACAGTTCCAGGGTCAGTAGTTATATACAGGGACAGTAGCTATATACAGGGACAGTTCCAGGGTCAGTAGCTATATACAGGGTCAGTAGCTATATACAGGGTCAGTAGTTATATACAGGGTCAGTAGCTATATACAGGGTCAGTAGTTATATACAGGGACAGTTCCAGGGTCAGTAGTTATATACAGGGACAGTAGTTATATACAGGGACAGTTCCAGGGTCAGTAGTTATATACAGGGACAGTTCCAGGGTCAGTGCAGATAGTCTGTGTAGTCATGTTATCTATTCAGTAGTCTTATGGCCTGGGGATACAGTGAAGGAAAAAAGTATTTGATCCCCTGCTGATTTTGTACGTTTGCCCACTGACAAAGAAATGATCAGTCTATAATTTTAATGGTAGGTTTATTTGAACAGTGAGAGACAGAATGACAACATAAATATCCTGAAAAACACATGTAAAAAAAAATATAAATTGATTTGCATTTTAATGAGGGAAATAGATCCACTGTAGTGCACTACTTTAGACCAGGGCCCTATGGTAGCCTATTCCCCATATATAGTTCACTACTTTAGACCAGAGCCCTATGGCACCCTGTTCCCTATATAGTGCACTACTTTAGACCAGAGCCCTATGGCACCCTATTCCCTATATATAGTGCACTACTTTAGACCAGAGCCCTATAGGACCCTATTCCCTATATATATATATATAGTGCACTACTTTAGACCAGAGCCCTATGGGTCCTGTACTATAAAGGGAATAGGGTTCCGTTTGGAACACGACGTATGACCAGGAGGTCACGACCCAGAGTGCTCCAGTCCAGGATTTATCTAACCTGTCGGCCTGCCTAGACTGACCTTCTGGAGGTTGAATGAGGAGCCTTGTCTTTACGCGAGGACAGAAAAGCACACCACTCCGGGGACAAATATAGGATTATTTCTATTGCTTAGTATTTATTATTTACTTTGCTTTCTGTTCCAATCCGTTATTCAGTAAACTTGTTGTTTTGACCCTTGCGTAACCCCATAGTTCTGAAGCAACTTTTGATAATGTTGCCAGTTGACATTAGAAGAGTTTAGAGCAGCAACGTAAAAAACAAGAAACCTAAAAGGCTTGTTTCAACATCAGACGCGTGCTGCCGAGGACACACACACACACACACACACACACACACACACACACACACACACACACACACACACACACACACACACACACACACACACACACACACACACACACACACACACACACACACACACACACACCCAGCCTCCTGCCTTGCAACCCTCTGGGGATCGACTGTATATCACTTAGGACTGTTTCAACTCCCACACCAACACTATCTAGATCAAATAGACTGTTGCAGCAGTGTGTTATTACACGCTTAACACACACACACACGCGCTTAACACACACACACACGCGCTTAACACACACACACACACACACACACACACACACACACACACACACACACACACACACACACACACACACACACACACACACACACACAGCAACCTTCCCTTTTGGCGTGATAATAGAGGATTTTGGCTTATGCTCATCGTGATAATAGAGGTATTGTTTCCATATGATGGTGAGATACTGAAGGTCTGGGTTTGGACATTCAATGTCTCCTTCCCAAACGCCACCCTCATCCTTATATACTACACTACTTTATACAGGGTCCTGGGTAAAACGTAGTGCACTACATAGGGAATAGGGTGCAATTCCCCATAGAGTGGACAGTCTCTAACA
>NW_025550170.1:10000-64700 GCF_905237065.1 Salmo salar | reverse complement strand
GTCAGTGTTTTCCCTACTATTAGGGCTGACAACAGCCAGTCGGTGTTTTCCCTACTATTAGAGCTGACAACAGCCGGTCAGACAGTGTTTTCCCTACTGTTAGAGCTGACAATCGGTCGGTCAGCGGTGTTTTCCCTACTATTAGAGCTGACAACAGTCGGTCGAGTGTTTTCCCTACTATTAGAGCTGACAACGGTCGGTCGGTCGGTGTTTTCCCTACTATTAGAGCTGACAACGGTCAGTCGGTGTTTTCCCTACTATTAGAGCTGACAACGGTCGGTCAGACAGTGTTTTCCCTACTATTAGAGCTGACGACAGTCAGTCAGTCAGTGTTTTCCCTACTATTAGAGCTGACAACAGTCGCAGTGTTTTCCCTACTATTAGAGCTGACAACGGTCGGTCGGTCGGTGTTTTCCCTACTATTAGAGCTGACAACGGTCGGTCGGTCAGTGTTTTCCCTACTATTAGAGCTGACAACGGTCGGTCGGTCGGTGTTTTTCCTACTATTGGAGCTGACATCGGTCAGTCAGTGTTTTCCTACTATTAGAGCTGACAACAGCCGGTCAGACGTGTTTTCCCTACTATTAGAGCTGACAACGGCCGGTCGCAGTGTTTTCCCTACTATTAGAGCTGACAGCGGTCGGTCAGACGTGTTTTCCCTACTGTTAGAGCTGACAGCGTCGGTCTCAGTGTTTTCCCTACTATTAGAGCTGACAACGGTCAGTGTTTTCCCTACTATTAGAGGCTGACAACCGGTCGGTGTTTTCCCTACTATTAGAGCTCGACAACGGTCGGTCAGCGTGTTTTCCCAACTATTAGAGCTGACAGCAGTCAGTCAGAGTGTTTTCCCTACTATTAGAGCTGACAACGGTCGGTCGGCGTGTTTTCCTACTATTAGAGCTGACGACGTCGGTCAGTGTTTTCCCTACTATTAGAGCTGACGACGGTCGGTCGGGTGTTTTCCCTACTATTAGAGCTGACAGCGGTCGGTGGCGTTTTCTCTACTATTAGAGCTGACAACGGTCGGTCAGTGTTTTCCCTACTATTAGAGGCTGACAACAGCCGGTCAGTGTTTTCCCTACTATTAGAGCTGACAACGGTCGGTCGGTGTTTTCCCTACTATTAGAGCTGACAACGGTCGGTCGGTGTTTTCCCTACTATTAGGGCTGACAACGGTCGGTCGTGTTTTCCCTACTATTAGGGCTGACGGCTCGGTCGGTGTTTTCCCTACTATTGAGCTGACAACGGTCGGTCGGTGTTTTCCCTACTATTAGAGCTGACAACGGTCGGTCGGTCGGTGTTTTCCCTACTGTTAGGCTGACAGCGGTCGGTCGGTGTTTTTCCTACTGTTAGAGCTGACAACGTGTCAGTGTTTTCCCTACTATTAGAGCTGACAGCAGCCGGTCGGTGTTTTCCCTACTATTAGAGCTGACAACTGTCGGTCAGTGTTTTCCCTACTATTAGAGCTGACAGCGGTCGGTCGGACAGTGTTTTCCCTACTGTTAGAGCTGACAGTCGGTCAGTCAGACGGTGTTTTCCCTACTGTTAGAGGCTGACAACGGTCGGTCGGTCAGTGTTTTCCCTACTATTAGAGCTGACAGCGGTCGGTCGGTGTTTTCCCTACTATTGGGGCTGACAGCGGCCGGTCAGACGTGTTTTCCCTACTATTAGAGCTGACAACGGTCGGTCAGACGTGTTTTCCCTACTATTAGAGCTGACAACGGTCGGTCGGTGTTTTCCCTACTATTAGAGCTGACAGCGTCGGTCGAGTGTTTTCCCTACTATTAGAGCTGACAACGGTCGGTCAGCGGTGTTTTCCCTACTATTAGAGCTGACAACGGTCGGTGTTTTCCCTACTATTAGAGGCTGACGACGGTCGGTCGGTCGGTGTTTTCCCTACTATTAGAGCTGACAACGGTCGGTCGGTCAGTGTTTTCCCTACTATTGGGGGCTGACGACGGTCGGTCGGTCGTGTTTTTCCTACTATTAGAGCTGACATCGGTCGGTCGGTGTTTTCCCTACTATTAGAGCTGACAACGGCCGGTCGGACGGTGTTTTCCCTACTATTAGAGCTGACAACGGTCGGTCGACAGTGTTTTCCCTACTGTTACAGGCTGACAACGGTCGGTCGCGGTGTTTTCCCTACTATTAGAGCTGACAACAGTCGGTCGGTGTTTTCCCTACTGTTGGGCTGACAGGGTCGGTCAGACGGTGTTTTCCCTACTATTAGGGGCTGACAACGGTCGGTCGGCGTGTTTTCCCTACTATTAGAGCTGACGACGGTCGGTCGGTGTTTTCCCTACTATTAGAGCTGACAACGGTCGGTCGGTGTTTTCCCTACTGTTAGAGCTGACAGCGGTCGGTCGGTGTTTTCCCTACTATTAGAGCTGACAGCGGTCGGTCGGTGTTTTCCCTACTATTAGAGCTGACAGGTCGGTCGGTGTTTTCCCTACTATTAGGGCTGACAGCGGTCGGTCGGTGTTTTCCCTACTATTAGAGCTGACAGCGGTCGGTCGCGTGTTTTCCCTACTATTAGAGCTGACAACGGTCGGTCCGTGTTTTCCCTACTATTAGGGCTGACAACGGTCGGTCGCGTGTTTTCCCTACTATTAGAGCTGACAACGGTCGGTCGCGTTTTCTCTACTATTAGAGGCTGACAACGGTCGGTCGGTGTTTTCCCTACTATTAGAGCCGGACAGTCGGTCAGTGTTTTCCCTACTATTAGGCTGACAGTCGGTCCGTGTTTTCCCCTACTATTAGAGCTGACAACAGCCAGTCAGTGTTTTCCCTACTGTTAGAGGCTGACAGCGGTCGGTCGGTGTTTTCCCTACTATTAGAGGCTGACAGCGGTCGGTGTTTTCCCTACTATTAGAGCTGACAGCGGTCGGTCGGTCAGTGTTTTCCCTACTATTGGAGCTGACGGCGGTCTCGGTCAGTGTTTTCTACTATTAGGGCTGACGGCGGTCGGTCGGTGTTTTCCCTACTGTTAGAGCTGACAGCCGTCGGTCGGACGTGTTTTCCCTACTATTAGGGGCTGACAGCGGTCGGTCGGACAGTGTTTTCCCTACTATTAGAGCTGACAATGTCGGTCGGTGTTTTCCCTACTATTAGAGCTGACAACGGTCGTCGGTCAGTCGGTGTTTTCCCTACTATTAGAGCTGACAACGGTCGGTCGGTCAGTGTTTTCCCTACTGTTAGAGCTGACAGCGGTCGGTCGGTCAGTGTTTTCCCTACTATTAGAGCTGACAACGGTCGGTCGGTCAGTGTTTTCCCTACTATTAGAGCTGACAGCGGTCGGTCGGTGTTTTCCTACTATTAGAGCTGACAACGGTCAGTGTTTTCCCTACTATTAGAGCTGACAGCGGCCGGTCGGCGGTGTTTTCTCTACTATTGGAGCTGACAACGGTCGGTCGGTCGGTGTTTTCCCTACTATTAGAGCTGACAGCGGTCGGTCGGTCGTGTTTTTCCTACTATTAGAGCTGACAACGGTCGGTCGGTGTTTTCCCTACTATTAGAGGCTGACAGCGCGGTCAGACGGTGTTTTCCCTACTATTAGAGGCTGACAGTCGGTCAGGTGTTTTCCCTACTATTAGAGCTGACAACGGTCAGTGTTTTCCCTACTATTAGAGCTGACTGCGGTCGGTCGGTCGGTGTTTTCCCTACTATTAGAGCTGACAACGGTCGGTCGGTCGGTGTTTTCTCTACTATTAGAGCTGACAACGGTCGGTGTTTTCCCTACTATTAGAGCTGACGGCGGCAAGTCAGTGTTTTCCCTACTATTAGAGCTGACAGCGGTCGGTCGCGTGTTTTCCCTACTGTTAGAGGCTGACAGCGGTCAGTCGCGGTGTTTTCCCTACTATTAGAGCTTACAACGGTCGGTCGGTGTTTTCCCTACTGTTAGAGCTGACAACAGCCGGTCGGACGGTGTTTTCCCTACTATTAGAGCTGACAGCGGTCGGTGTTTTCCCTACTATTGGAGCTGACAGCGGTCGGTCGGTCGGTGTTTTCCCTACTATTAGAGGCTGACAACGGTCGGTCGGTCGTTTTCCCTACTATTGGGGCTGACAACGGTCGGTCGGTGTTTTCCCTACTATTAGAGCTGACAACGGTCCGTCGGTGTTTTCCCTACTATTAGAGGCTGACAGCGGTCGGTCGACGGTGTTTTCCCTACTATTAGAGCTGACAACGGTCGGTCAGTGTTTTCCCTACTATTAGAGCTGACAGCGGTCGGTCGGTGTTTTCCCTACTATTAGGGCTGACAGCAGTCGGTCAGACGGTGTTTTCCCTACTGTTAGAGCTGACAGCGGTCGGTCGGCGTGTTTTCCCTACTGTTAGAGCTGACAACGGTCGGTCGGCGGTGTTTTCCCTACTATTAGGCTGACAACGGTCGGTCGGTGTTTTCCCTACTATTAGAGGCTGACGACAGTCGGTCGGTGTTTCCCCTACTATTAGAGCTGACGGCGGTCGGTCGCGTGTTTTCCCTACTATTAGAGCTGACAACGGTCGGTCGGCGTGTTTTCCCTACTATTAGAGGCTGACAGCGGTCAGTCGCGTGTTTTCCCTACTATTGAGCTGACAGCGGTCAGTGTTTTCCCTACTATTAGGGCTGACAACGGTCGGTCGGTCGGTGTTTTCCCTACTGTTAGGGCTGACAACGGTCGGTCGGTGTTTTCCCTACTATTAGAGCTGACAAGTCGGTCGGTCAGTGTTTTCCCTACTATTAGAGCTGACAGCGGTCGGTCGGTCAGTGTTTTCCCTACTATTAGAGGCTGACAACGGTCGGTCGGTGTTTTTCCTACTATTAGAGCTGACAACGGTCAGTGTTTTCCCTACTATTAGAGCTGACAGCAGTCGGTCAGACGGTGTTTTCCCTACTATTAGAGGCTGACAGCGGTCGGTCGGTCAGTGTTTTCCCTACTATTAGAGCTGACAACGGTCGGTCGGTCGTGTTTTTCCTACTATTAGAGCTGACAGCGGTCGGTCGGTGTTTTCCCTACTATTAGAGCTGACGGCGGCCGGTCGGTCGGTGTTTTCCCTACTATTAGAGGCTGACAGCGGTCGGTCGGTCAGTGTTTTCCCTACTGTTAGAGCTGACAACGGTCGGTCGTGTTTTTCCTACTATTAGAGCTGACAACGGTCGGTGTTTTCCCTACTATTAGAGCTGACAACGGTCGGTCAGCGTGTTTTCCCTACTATTAGAGGCTGACAGCGTCGGTCGGTCAGTGTTTTCCCTACTGTTAGAGGCTGACAGCGGTCGGTCGGTCGGTGTTTTTCCTACTATTGGAGCTGACAACGGTCGGTCGGTGTTTTCCCTACTATTAGAGGCTGACAACGGTCGGTCGGCGTGTTTTCCCTACTATTAGAGGCTGACAACGTCGGTCGCGGTGTTTTCCCTACTATTAGAGCTGACAACGGTCGGTCGGTCGTGTTTTCCCTACTATTAGAGCTGACAACGGTCGGTCGTGTTTTCCCTACTATTAGAGCTGACAACGGTCAGTCGGTCAGTGTTTTCCCTACTGTTAGAGCTGACAGCGGTCAGTCGGTCAGTGTTTTCCCTACTATTAGAGCTGACAACGGTCGGTGTTTTCCCTACTATTAGAGCTGACAACGGTCGGTCAGTCGGTGTTTTCCCTACTATTAGAGGCTGACAACAGTCGGTCAGTGTTTTCCCTACTATTAGAGCTGACAACGGTCGGTCGACAGTGTTTTCCCTACTATTAGAGCTGACAACGGTCAGTCAGACAGTGTTTTCCCTACTATTAGAGGCTGACAACGGTCGGTCGGTCGGTGTTTTCCCTACTATTAGAGGCTGACAGCGTGGTCGGTGTTTTCCCTACTATTAGAGCTGACAACGGTCGGTCGGTCGTGTTTTCCCTACTATTAGAGCTGACAACAGTCGGTCAGACGGTGTTTTCCCTACTATTAGAGCTGACAACGGTCGGTCGGTGTTTTCCCTACTATTAGAGCTGACAGCAGTCGGTCGGCGGTGTTTTCCCTACTATTAGAGCTGACAACGGTCGGTCGCGGTGTTTTCCCTACTGTTAGAGCTGACAACGGTCGGTGTTTTCCCTACTATTAGAGCTGACAACGTCAGTCGGTCGGTGTTTTCCCTACTATTAGAGCTGACAACGTCGGTCGGTCAGTGTTTTCCCTACTGTTAGAGCTGACAACGGTCGGTCGGTCAGTGTTTTTCCTACTATTAGAGCTGACAGCGGTCGGTCGGTGTTTTCCCTACTATTAGAGGCTGACAACGGTCGGTCCGACGGTGTTTTCCCTACTATTAGAGCTGACAACGGTCGGTCAGTCGTGTTTTCCCTACTATTAGGGGCTGACAACAGTCGGTCGGACGTGTTTTCCCTACTATTAGAGCTGACAACGGTCGGTCGGTGTTTTCCCTACTATTAGAGCTGACAGCGGTCAGTCAGTTGTTTTCCCTACTATTAGAGCTGACAGCAGTCGGTCGCGTGTTTTCCCTACTATTAGAGCTGACAACGGTCAGTCAGTGTTTTCCCTACTATTAGAGCTGACAACGGTCGGTCGGCGTTTTCCCTACTATTAGGGCTGACAACGGTCGGTCGGTGTTTTCCCTACTATTAGAGCTGACAACGGTCGGTCGGTCAGTGTTTTCCCTACTATTAGAGGCTGACGACGGTCGGTCGGTCGGTGTTTTCCCTACTATTAGAGCTGACAGCGGTCGGTCGGTCAGTGTTTTTCCCTACTATTAGAGCTGACAGCGGTCGGTCAGTGTTTTCCCTACTATTAGAGCTGACAACGGTCGGTCGGCGGTGTTTTCCCTACTGTTAGAGCTGACAACGCCGGTCAGCGTGTTTTCCCTACTATTAGAGCTGACAGCGGTCAGTGTTTTCCCTACTATTAGAGCTGACAACGGTCGGTCAGTCGTCAGTGTTTTCCCTACTATTAGAGCTGACAACGGTCGGTCGGTCGGTGTTTTCCCTACTATTAGAGCTGACAACGGTCGGTCGGTCAGTGTTTTCCCTACTATTAGAGGCTGACAACGGTCGGTCAGTCAGTGTTTTCCCTACTATTAGAGCTGACAGCGGTCGGTCGGTGTTTTTCCTACTATTAGAGCTGACAACGGTCGGTGTTTTCCCTACTATTAGAGGCTGACAACAGCCGGTCGACGTGTTTTCCCTACTATTAGAGCTGACAACAGTCAGTCGGTCGGTGTTTTCCCTACTATTAGAGCTGACAGCGGTCGGTCGGTCGGTGTTTTCCTACTATTAGAGGCTGACAACGGTCGGTCAGTGTTTTCCCTACTGTTAGAGCTGACAGCGGTCGGTCAGCGGTGTTTTCCCTACTATTAGAGCTGACAACGGTCGGTCGCGTGTTTTCCCTACTATTAGAGCTGACAACGGTCGGTCGGTGTTTTCCCTACTATTAGAGCTGACAACGGTCGGTCAGCGGTGTTTTCCCTACTGTTAGAGCTGACAACGGTCGGTCGGTGTTTTCCCTACTATTAGAGCTGACAACGGTCGGTCAGCGTGTTTTCCCTACTATTAGAGCTGACAGCGGTCAGTGTTTTCCCTACTATTAGAGCTGACAGCGGTCGGTCGGTCAGTGTTTTCCCTACTATTAGAGCTGACAACGGTCGGTCGGTGTTTTCCCTACTATTAGAGCTGACAACGGTCGGTCGGTGTTTTCCCTACTATTAGAGCTGACAACGGTCGGTCAGTGTTTTCCCTACTATTAGAGCTGACAACGGTCGGTCGACGGTGTTTTCCCTACTATTAGAGCTGACAACGGTCGGTCAGTGTTTTCCCTACTATTAGAGCTGACAACGGCCGGTCAGTGTTTTCCCTACTATTAGAGCTGACAACGGTCGGTCGGACAGTGTTTTCCCTACTATTAGAGCTGACAGCGGTCGGTCGGACGTGTTTTCCCTACTATTAGAGCTGACAACGGTCGGTCGACGGTGTTTTCCCTACTATTAGAGCTGACAACGGTCGGTCGGTGTTTTCCCTACTATTAGAGGCTGACAACAGTCGGTCGGTGTTTTCCCTACTATTAGAGGCTGACAGCGGTCGTTCAGACGGTGTTTTCCCTACTATTAGAGCTGACAACGGTCGGTCAGACGGTGTTTTCCCTACTGTTAGAGCTGACAACGGTCGTCGCGTGTTTTCCCTACTATTAGAGCTGACAGCGGTCAGTGTTTTCCCTACTATTAGAGGCTGACAACGGTCGGTCGGTCAGTGTTTTCCCTACTATTAGAGCTGACAACGGTCGGTCGGTGTTTTCCCTACTATTAGAGCTGACAGTCGGTCGGTCAGTGTTTTCCCTACTATTAGAGCTGACAACGGTCGGTCGGTCGGTGTTTTCCCTACTATTAGAGCTGACAGCGGTCGGTCGGTGTTTTCCTACTATTAGAGCTGACAGCGTCGGTCGTGTTTTCCCTACTATTAGAGCTGACAACGGTCGGTCAGCGTGTTTTCCCTACTATTAGAGCTGACAACGGTCGGTCGGTCGGTGTTTTCCCTACTATTAGAGCTGACACGTCGGTCGGTCGGTGTTTTTCCTACTATTAGAGCTGACAACGGTCGGTCGGTGTTTTCCCTACTATTAGAGCTGACAACGGTCGGTCAGCGTGTTTTCCCTACTATTAGAGCTGACAACGGTCGGTCCGGTGTTTTCCCTACTATTAGAGCTGACAACGGTCGGTCGGCGTGTTTTCCCTACTATTAGAGCTGACAACGGTCAGTGTTTTCCCTACTATTAGAGCTGACAGCGGTCGGTCGGTCGTGTTTTCCCTACTATTAGAGCTGACAGCGTCAGTCGGTCAGTGTTTTCCCTACTGTTAGAGCTGACAACGGTCGGTCGGTGTTTTCCCTACTATTAGAGCTGACAACGGTCGGTCAGCGTGTTTTCCCTACTATTAGAGCTGACAACAGTCGGTCGGTGTTTTCCCTACTATTAGAGGCTGACAACGGTCGGTCGCGTGTTTTCCCTACTATTAGAGCTGACAGCGGTCGGTCGCGTGTTTTCCCTACTATTAGAGCTGACAACGGTCGGTCAGCGTGTTTTCCCTACTATTAGAGCTGACAACGGTCGGTCGGTGTTTTCCCTACTATTAGAGCTGACAACAGTCGGTCAGACGGTGTTTTCCCTACTATTAGAGCTGACACGGTCGGTCAGCGTGTTTTCCCTACTATTAGAGGCTGACAACGGTCGGTCGGTGTTTTCCCTACTATTAGAGGCTGACAACGGTCGGTCGGTGTTTTCCCTACTATTAGAGCTGACAACGTCGGTCAGGTGTTTTCCCTACTATTAGAGCTGACAACAGTCGGTCGGTGTTTTCCCTACTATTAGAGCTGACAACGGTCGGTCGGTCGGTGTTTTCCCTACTATTAGAGCTGACGACGGTCGGTCGGTGTTTTCCCTACTATTAGGCTGACAGCTGTCGGTCGGTGTTTTCCCTACTATTAGAGCTGACAACGGTCGGTCGGTCGGTGTTTTCCCTACTATTAGAGCTGACAACAGTCGGTCAGTCGGTGTTTTCCCTACTATTAGAGCTGACAGCGGTCAGTGTTTTCCCTACTATTAGAGCTGACAACGGTCGGTCGGTCGGTGTTTTCCCTACTATTAGAGGCTGACAGCGGTCGGTCGGTCAGTGTTTTCCCTACTATTAGAGCTGACGACGGTCGGTCGGTCGGTGTTTTTCCTACTATTAGAGCTGACAACGGTCGGTCGGTGTTTTCCCTACTATTAGAGCTGACAACAGTCGGTCAGTCGGTGTTTTCCCTACTATTAGAGCTGACAACAGTCGGTCAGACAGTGTTTTCCCTACTATTAGGGGCTGACAACGTCGGTCAGACAGTGTTTTCCCTACTATTAGAGCTGACAACAGCCGGTCAGTGTTTTCCCTACTATTAGAGCTGACAACGGTCAGTCAGGTGTTTTCCCTACTATTAGAGCTGACAACGGTCGGTCAGCGTGTTTTCCCTACTATTAGAGCTGACAACGGTCGTCGGTGTTTTCCTACTATTAGAGCTGACAACGGTCAGTCGTGTTTTCCCTACTATTAGAGCTGACAACGGTCGGTCGGTGTTTTCCCTACTATTAGAGGCTGACGGCAGTCGTCGGTCGTGTTTTCCCTACTATTAGAGCTGACAACGGTCGGTCGGTCGGTGTTTTCCCTACTATTAGAGCTGACAGCGGTCGGTCGGTCGTGTTTTTCCTACTATTAGAGCTGACAACGGTCGGTCGGTGTTTTCCCTACTATTAGAGCTGACAACGTCGGTCAGGTGTTTTCCCTACTATTAGAGCTGACAACAGTCGGTCAGCGGTGTTTTCCCTACTATTAGAGCTGACAACGGTCAGTGTTTTCCCTACTATTAGAGCTGACAACGGTCGGTCGGCGGTCGTGTTTTCCCTACTATTAGAGCTGACAACGGTCAGTCGGTCAGTGTTTTCCCTACTATTAGAGGCTGACAACGGTCGGTCGGTCAGTGTTTTCCCTACTATTAGAGCTGACAACGGTCGGTCGGTCAGTGTTTTCCCTACTATTAGAGGCTGACAACGGTCGGTCGGTGTTTTCCTACTATTAGAGCTGACAGGTCGGTCAGTGTTTTCCCTACTATTAGAGCTGACAACAGTCGGTCGGTCGGTGTTTTCCCTACTATTAGAGCTGACAACGGTCGGTCGGTCAGTGTTTTCCCTACTATTAGAGCTGACAACGGTCGGTCGGTCAGTGTTTTCCTACTATTAGAGCTGACAGCGGTCGGTCAGTGTTTTCCCTACTATTAGAGCTGACAACAGTCGGTCGGACGGTGTTTTCCCTACTATTAGAGCTGACGGCGGTCGGTCAGGTGTTTTCCCTACTATTAGAGCTGACAACGGTCAGTGTTTTCCCTACTATTAGAGGCTGACGACGGTCAGTCGGTCAGTGTTTTCCCTACTATTAGAGCTGACAGCAGTCAGTCGGTCAGTGTTTTCCCTACTATTAGAGCTGACAACGGTCGGTGTTTTCCCTACTATTAGAGCTGACAACAGTTCAGTCAGTGTTTTCCCTACTATTAGAGCTGACAACGGTCGGTCAGACGGTGTTTTCCCTACTATTAGAGCTGACAACGGTCGGTCGCGTGTTTTCCCTACTATTGGAGCTTACAACGGTCGGTCGGTGTTTTCCCTACTATTAGAGGCTGACAACAGTCGGTCGGTCGGTGTTTTCCCTACTATTAGAGCTGACAACGGTCAGTGTTTTCCCTACTATTAGAGCTGACAACGGTCGGTCGGTCAGTGTTTTCCCTACTATTAGAGCTGACAACGGTCGGTCGGTCGTGTTTTCCCTACTATTAGAGCTGACAGCGGTCGGTCAGTGTTTTCCCTACTATTAGAGCTGACAACGTCCGTCGGTGTTTTCCCTACTATTAGAGCTGACAACGGTCAGTCAGGCGTGTTTTCCCTACTATTAGAGCTGACAACGGTCGGTCGGTGTTTTCCCTACTGTTAGAGGCTGACAACGGTCGGTCAGTGTTTTCCCTACTATTAGGGCTGACAGCAGTCGGTCAGCTTGTTTTCCCTACTATTAGAGGCTGACAACGGTCGGTCAGACGGTGTTTTCCCTACTATTAGAGCTGACAACGGTCAGACGGTGTTTTCCCTACTATTAGAGCTGACAACGGTCAGTCGTGTTTTCCCTACTGTTAGAGCTGACAACGGTCGGTCGGTGTTTTCCCTACTATTAGAGGCTGACGGCGGTCGGTCAGACAGTGTTTTCCCTACTATTAGAGGCTGACAACGGTCGGTCGGTCGGTGTTTTCCCTACTATTAGAGGCTGACAACGGTCGGTCAGACGTGTTTTCCCTACTATTGGAGGCTGACAACGGTCGGTCGGTGTTTTCCCTACTATTAGAGCTGACAACGGTCGGTCGGTGTTTTCCCTACTATTAGAGCTGACAGCGGTCGGTCGCGTGTTTTCCCTACTATTAGAGGCTGACAACAGTCGGTCAGACAGTGTTTTCCCTACTATTAGAGCTGACAACGGTCGGTCAGCGTGTTTTCCCTACTATTAGAGCTGACAACAGTCGGTGTTTTCCCTACTATTAGAGGCTGACAACGTCGGTCGGTCAGTGTTTTCCCTACTATTAGAGCTGACAGCGGTCGGTCGGTGTTTTCCCTACTATTAGAGCTGACAGCGGTCGGTCAGTGTTTTCCCTACTATTAGAGCTGACAACGGTCGGTCGGTCGGTGTTTTCCCTACTATTAGAGCTGACAACGGTCGGTCAGTGTTTTCCCTACTATTAGAGCTGACAACAGTCAGTGTTTTCCCTACTATTAGAGCTGACAGCAGTCGGTCGGTCGGTGTTTTCCCTACTATTAGAGCTGACAACGGTCGGTCGGTCGGTGTTTTCCCTACTATTAGAGCTGACAGCAGTCAGTCGGTCGGTGTTTTCCTACTATTAGAGCTGACAACAGTCGGTCGGTGTTTTCCCTACTATTAGAGCTGACAGCGGTCAGTCGGTCGGTGTTTTCCCTACTATTAGAGCTGACAACGGTCGGTCGGTCGGTGTTTTCCCTACTATTAGAGCTGACAACGGTCGGTCGGTGTTTTCCCTACTATTAGAGCTGACAGCGGTCGGTGTTTTCCCTACTATTAGAGCTGACAACAGTCAGTCAGACGTGTTTTCCCTACTATTAGAGCTGACAACGGTCGGTCGGTGTTTTCCCTACTGTTAGAGCTGACAACGGTCGGTCGGTCGGTGTTTTCCCTACTGTTAGAGCTGACAGCGGTCGGTCGGTGTTTTCCCTACTATTAGAGCTGACAGCGGTCGGTCGGTCAGTGTTTTCCCTACTATTAGAGCTGACAGCGGTCGGTCGGTCGGTGTTTTCCCTACTATTAGAGCTGACAACGGTCAGTCGGTGTTTTCCCTACTATTAGAGCTGACAACGGTCGGTCGACAGTGTTTTCCCTACTATTAGAGCTGACAACGGTCGGTCAGCGGTGTTTTCCCTACTATTAGAGCTGACAACGGTCAGTCAGTCAGTGTTTTCCCTACTATTAGAGCTGACAACGTCAGTCAGACGTGTTTTCCCTACTATTAGAGCTGACAACAGTCGGTCAGTGTTTTCCCTACTATTAGAGCTGACAACGGTCAGTCGGACGTGTTTTCCCTACTATTAGAGCTGACAACGGTCAGTCAGACGTGTTTTCCCTACTATTAGAGCTGACAACGGTCAGTCGGTGTTTTCCCTACTATTAGAGCTGACAACGGTCGGTCGGTGTTTTCCCTACTATTAGAGCTGACAACAGTCAGTCAGCGTGTTTTCCCTACTATTAGAGCTGACAACGTCGGTCGGTCGTGTTTTCCCTACTATTAGAGCTGACAACGGTCAGTCGGTCGGTGTTTTCCCTACTATTAGAGCTGACAACGGTCGGTCAGTGTTTTCCCTACTATTAGAGCTGACAACAGTCAGTCGGCGTGTTTTCCCTACTATTAGAGCTGACAACGGTCAGTCAGCGTGTTTTCCCTACTATTAGAGCTGACAACGGTCGGTCGGTGTTTTCCCTACTATTAGAGGCTGACAACGGTCAGTCGGTCAGTGTTTTCCCTACTATTAGAGCTGACGACGGTCGGTCGGTCAGTGTTTTCCCTACTATTAGAGCTGACAACGGTCGGTCGGTCAGTGTTTTCCCTACTATTAGAGCTGACAACGGTCGGTCAGTGTTTTCCCTACTATTAGAGCTGACAACAGTCGGTCGCGTGTTTTCCCTACTATTAGAGCTGACAACAGTCGGTCGGACGTGTTTTCCCTACTATTAGAGCTGACAACGGTCGGTCGTCGTGTTTTCCCTACTATTAGAGCTGACAACGGTCGGTCAGTGTTTTCCCTACTATTAGAGCTGACAACGGTCGGTCGCGTGTTTTCCCTACTATTAGAGCTGACAACGGTCGGTCGGACGTGTTTTCCCTACTATTAGAGCTGACAACGGTCAGACGGTGTTTTCCCTACTATTAGAGCTGACAACGGTCGGTCAGTGTTTTCCCTACTATTAGAGCTGACAACGGTCGGTCGGTGTTTTCCCTACTATTAGAGGCTGACAACGGTCGGTCAGTGTTTTCCCTACTATTAGAGCTGACAACGGTCAGTCAGTCGGTGTTTTCCCTACTATTAGAGCTGACAACAGTCAGTCGGTCAGTGTTTTCCCTACTATTAGAGCTGACAACGGTCGGTCAGATGTTTTCCCTACTATTAGAGCTGACAACAGTCGGTCAGACAGTGTTTTCCCTACTATTAGAGCTGACAACAGCCGGTCAGACGGTGTTTTCCCTACTATTAGAGCTGACAACGTAGTCAGTGTTTTCCCTACTATTAGAGCTGACAACGGTCGGTCAGTCAGTGTTTTCCCTACTATTAGAGCTGACAACGGTCAGTCAGTCAGTGTTTTCCCTACTATTAGAGCTGACAACAGTCAGTCGGTCAGTGTTTTCCCTACTATTAGAGCTGACAACAGTCAGTCGGTCAGTGTTTTCCCTACTATTAGAGCTGACAACAGTCAGTCGAGTGTTTTCCCTACTATTAGAGCTGACAACAGTCAGTGTTTTCCCTACTATTAGAGCTGACAACGGTCAGTCAGACGGTGTTTTCCCTACTATTAGAGCTGACAACAGTCAGTCGGTCGGTGTTTTCCCTACTATTAGAGCTGACAACAGTCAGTCGGTCGGTGTTTTCCCTACTATTAGAGCTGACAACGGTCGGTCAGTGTTTTCCCTACTATTAGAGCTGACAACGGCCGGTCAGACGGTGTTTTCCCTACTATTAGAGGCTGACAACTGTCGGTCAGCGTGTTTTCCCTACTATTAGAGCTGACAACAGTCAGTGTTTTCCCTACTATTAGAGCTGACAACGGTCGGTCGGTCAGTGTTTTCCCTACTATTAGAGCTGACAACAGTCAGTCAGTCGGTGTTTTCCCTACTATTAGAGCTGACAACGTCGGTCAGTGTTTTCCCTACTATTAGAGCTGACAACAGGGTCAGTCAGTGTTTTCCCTACTATTAGAGCTGACAACAGTCGGTCAGTCAGTGTTTTCCCTACTATTAGAGCTGACAACAGTCAGTCGGTCAGTGTTTTCCCTACTATTAGAGCTGACAACAGTCAGTCAGTCAGTGTTTTTCCTACTATTAGAGCTGACAACGGTCGGTCAGTGTTTTCCCTACTATTAGAGCTGACAACAGTCGGTCAGACGGTGTTTTCCCTACTATTAGAGCTGACAACGGTCGGTCAGACAGTGTTTTCCCTACTATTAGAGCTGACAACAGCCAGTCAGACAGTGTTTTCCCTACTATTAGAGCTGACAACAGTCGGTCAGTGTTTTCCCTACTATTAGAGCTGACAACAGTCAGTCAGGTGTTTTCCCTACTATTAGAGCTGACAACAGTCGGTCAGACAGTGTTTTCCCTACTATTAGAGCTGACAACAGTCAGTCGGTGTTTTCCCTACTATTAGAGCTGACAACAGTCAGTCGTGTTTTCCCTACTATTAGAGCTGACAACGGTCGGTCGGTGTTTTCCCTACTATTAGAGCTGACAACAGTCGGTCGGTCAGTGTTTTCCCTACTATTAGAGGCTGACAACAGTCAGTCAGTCAGTGTTTTCCCTACTATTAGAGGCTGACAACGGTCAGTCGGTCAGTGTTTTTCTACTATTAGAGGCTGACAACGGTCGGTCGGTGTTTTCCCTACTATTAGAGCTGACAACGGCCGGTCGGACGGTGTTTTCCCTACTATTACGAGCTGACAACGGCCGGTCAGACAGTGTTTTCCCTACTATTAGAGCTGACAACAGTCAGTGTTTTCCCTACTATTAGAGCTGACAACAGTCAGTCAGTCAGTCGTGTTTTCCCTACTATTAGAGCTCACAACAGTCAGTCGTCGGTGTTTTCCCTACTATTAGAGCTGACAACAGTCAGTCAGTCGGTGTTTTCCCTACTATTAGAGCTGACAACAGTCAGTCAGTCGGTGTTTTCCCTACTATTAGAGCTGACAACGGTCGGTCAGTGTTTATCCTACTATTAGAGCTGACAACAGTCAGTGTTTTCCCTACTATTAGAGCTGACAACAGTCGGTCAGACAGTGTTTTCTCTACTATTAGAGCTGACAACAGTCAGTCGGTCGGTGTTTTCCCTACTATTAGAGCTGACAACGGTCAGTCAGTCGGTGTTTTTCCTACTATTAGAGCTGACAACGGTCGGTCGGTGTTTTCCCTACTATTAGAGCTGACAACAGCCGGTCGGACGTGTTTTCCCTACTATTAGAGCTGACAACTGCCAGTCACCGTGTTTTCCCTACTATTAGAGCTGACAACAGTCAGTGTTTTCCCTACTATTAGAGCTGACGACAGTCGGTCGGTCAGTGTTTTCCCTACTATTAGAGCTGACAACAGTCAGTCGGTCAGTGTTTTCTCTACTATTAGAGCTGACAACAGTCAGTGTTTTCCCTACTATTAGAGGCTGACAACAGCCAGTCAGTGTTTTCCCTACTATTAGAGCTGACAACAGTCAGTCAGACGTGTTTTCCCTACTATTAGAGCTGACAACAGTCAATCGACAGTGTTTTCCCTACTATTAGAGCTGACAACAGTCAGTCAGTGTTTTCCCTACTATTAGAGCTGACAACAGCCGGTCAGACAGTGTTTTCCCTACTATTAGAGCTGACAACGGTCAGTGTTTTCCCTACTATTAGAGCTGACAACAGTCAGTCGGTCAGTGTTTTCCCTACTATTAGAGCTGACAACAGTCAGTCGGTCGTTTTCCCTACTATTAGAGCTGACAACGGTCGGTCGGTGTTTTCCCTACTATTAGAGCTGACAACAGTCCGTCGGTGTTTTCCCTACTATTAGAGCTGACAACAGTCGGTCAGACAGTGTTTTCCCTACTATTAGAGCTGATAACGGTCAGTCAGTGTTTTCCCTACTATTAGAGCTGACAACAGTCAGTCAGTGTTTTCCCTACTATTAGAGCTGACAACGGTCAGTCAGACATTGTTTTCCCTACTATTAGAGCTGACAACGGTCGGTCAGACGGTGTTTTCCCTACTATTAGAGCTGACAACAGTCAGTCGGTGTTTTCCCTACTATTAGAGCTGACAACAGTCAGTCGGCGTTTTCCCTACTATTAGAGCTGACAACGGTCGGTCAGTGTTTTCCCTACTATTAGAGCTGACAACAGTCAGTCAGACAGTGTTTTCCCTACTATTAGAGCTGACAACAGTCAGTCAGACAGTGTTTTCCCTACTATTAGAGCTGACAACAGTCGGTCGGACGGTGTTTTCCCTACTATTAGAGCTGACAACGGTCAGTCGGTGTTTTCCCTACTATTAGAGCTGACAACAGTCGGTCGGTGTTTTCCCTACTATTAGAGCTGACAACAGTCAGTCAGACGTGTTTTCCCTACTATTAGAGCTGACAACAGTCGGTCAGACGTGTTTTCCCTACTATTAGAGCTGACAACAGTCAATCGGTGTTTTCCCTACTATTAGAGCTGACAACAGTCAGTGTTTTCCCTACTATTAGAGCTGACAACAGTCAGTCGGTCGGTGTTTTCCCTACTATTAGAGCTGACAACGGTCGGTCAGTGTTTTCCCTACTATTAGAGCTGACAAGTCAGTCGGTCAGTGTTTTCCCTACTATTAGAGCTGACAACAGTCAGTCGGTCAGTGTTTTCCCTACTATTAGAGCTGACAACAGTCGGTCAGTGTTTTTCCTACTATTAGAGCTGACAACAGTCAGTGTTTTCCCTACTATTAGAGCTGACAACAGTCGGTCAGACAGTGTTTTCCCTACTATTAGAGCTGACAACAGTCAGTCGGTCAGTGTTTTCCCTACTATTAGAGCTGACAACAGTCAGTCGGTCAGTGTTTTCCTACTATTAGAGCTGACAACAGTCAGTCAGTGTTTTCCCTACTATTAGAGCTGACAACAGCCAGTCGGTCAGTGTTTTCCCTACTATTAGAGCTGACAACGGTCAGTCGGTCAGTGTTTTCCCTACTATTAGAGCTGACAACAGTCGGTCAGTGTTTTCCCTACTATTAGAGCTGACAACAGTCAGTGTTTTCCCTACTATTAGAGCTGACAACAGCCAGTCAGCGGTGTTTTCCCTACTATTAGAGCTGACAACGGTCAGTCAGTCAGTGTTTTCCCTACTATTAGAGCTGACAACAGTCAGTCAGTCAGTGTTTTTCCTACTATTAGAGCTGACAACAGTCAGTCGGTGTTTTCCCTACTATTAGAGCTGACAACAGCCGGTCAGCGTGTTTTCCCTACTATTAGAGCTGACAACAGCCGGTCACCGGTGTTTTCCCTACTATTAGAGCTGACAACAGTCAGTCAGACGTGTTTTCCCTACTATTAGAGCTGACAACAGTCGGTCAGTGTTTTCCCTACTATTAGAGCTGACAACAGTCGGTCGGTCAGTGTTTTCCCTACTATTAGAGCTGACAACGGTCAGTCGGTCAGTGTTTTCCCTACTATTAGAGCTGACAACAGTCAGTGTTTTCCCTACTATTAGAGCTGACAACAGTCAGTCAGCGTGTTTTCCCTACTATTAGAGCTGACAACAGTCAGTCGGTGTTTTCCCTACTATTAGAGCTGACAACAGTCAGTCAGACAGTGTTTTCCCAACTATTAGAGCTGACAACAGTCGGTCAGACGGTGTTTTCCCAACTATTAGAGCTGACAACAGTCAGTCAGTGTTTTCCCTACTATTAGAGCTGACAACAGCCGGTCAGACGGTGTTTTCCCTACTATTAGAGCTGACAACAGTCGGTCAGTGTTTTCCCTACTATTAGAGCTGACAACGGTCGGTCAGACAGTGTTTTCCCTACTATTAGAGCTGACAACGGTCAGTCAGACAGTGTTTTCCCTACTATTAGAGCTGACAACAGTCGGTCAGTGTTTTCCCTACTATTAGAGCTGACAACAGTCTGTCAGCGTGTTTTCCCTACTATTAGAGCTGACAACAGTCAGTCAGCGTGTTTTCCCTACTATTAGAGCTGACAACAGTCAGACAGTGTTTTCCCTACTATTAGAGCTGACAACAGTCAGTCGGCGTTTTCCCTACTATTAGAGCTGACAACAGTCGGTCGGTGTTTTCCCTACTATTAGAGCTGACAACAGTCAGTCAGTCAGTGTTTTCCCTACTATTAGAGCTGACAACAGTCGGTCAGTCAGTGTTTTCCCTACTATTAGAGCTGACAACAGTCAGTCGGTCAGTGTTTTCCCTACTATTAGAGCTGACAACGGTCGGTCAGTGTTTTCCCTACTATTAGAGCTGACAACAGTCAGTGTTTTCCCTACTATTAGAGCTGACAACAGCCGGTCAGTGTTTTCCCTACTATTAGAGCTGACAACAGTCGGTCAGTGTTTTCCCTACTATTAGAGCTGACAACAGTCGGTCAGACAGTGTTTTCCCTACTATTAGAGCTGACAAGCAGTCGGTCAGACAGTGTTTTCCCTACTATTAGAGCTGACAACGGTCAGTCGGTGTTTTCCCTACTATTAGAGCTGACAACGGTCGGTCAGTGTTTTCCCTACTATTAGAGCTGACAACAGCCGGTCAGCGTGTTTTCCCTACTATTAGAGCTGACAACAGTCAGTCAGTGTTTTCCCTACTATTAGAGCTGACAACAGTCAGTCGGTCAGTGTTTTCCCTACTATTAGAGCTGACAACAGTCAGTCAGACGGTGTTTTCCCTACTATTAGAGCTGACAACAGTCGGTCAGTGTTTTCCCTACTATTAGAGCTGACAACAGTCAGTCAGACAGTGTTTTCCCTACTATTAGAGCTGACAACAGTCAGTCAGACAGTGTTTTCCCTACTATTAGAGCTGACTATCAGTCAGTGTTTTCCCTACTATTAGAGCTGACAACGGTCAGTCAGCCAGTGTTTTCCCTACTATTAGAGCTGACAACAGTCGGTCGGTCAGTGTTTTCCCTACTATTAGAGCTGACAACGGTCGGTCAGTCAGTGTTTTTCCTACTATTAGAGCTGACAACAGTCGGTCAGTGTTTTCCCTACTATTAGAGCTGACAACAGTCAGTCAGACAGTGTTTTCCCTACTATTAGAGCTGACAACAGTCAGTCAGACAGTGTTTTCCCTACTATTAGAGCTGACAACAGCCAGTCAGACAGTGTTTTCCCTACTATTAGAGCTGACAACAGTCAGTCAGTGTTTTCCCTACTATTAGAGTTGACAACAGTCAGTCAGCTTGTTTTCCCTACTATTAGAGCTGACAACGGTCGGTCGCGTGTTTTCCTACTATTAGAGCTGACAACAGTCAGCGGTGTTTTCCCTACTATTAGAGCTGACAACAGTCAGTGCGTTTTCCCTACTATTAGAGCTGACAACAGTCAGTCGGTGTTTTCCCTACTATTAGAGCTGACAACAGTCAGTCGGTCAGTGTTTTCCCTACTATTAGAGCTGACAACAGTCGGTCGGTCAGTGTTTTCCCTACTATTAGAGCTGACAACAGTCAGTCGGTCAGTGTTTTCCCTACTATTAGAGCTGACAACAGTCGGTCAGTGTTTTTCCTACTATTAGAGCTGACAACAGTCAGTGTTTTCCCTACTATTAGAGCTGACAACAGTCAGTCAGTGTTTTCCCTACTATTAGAGCTGACAACAGCCAGTCAGTGTTTTCCCTACTATTAGAGCTGACAACAGTCAGTCAGACAGTGTTTTCCCTACTATTAGAGCTGACAAGTCAGTCAGTCAGACAGTGTTTTCCCTACTATTAGAGCTGACAACGGTCAGTCGGTGTTTTCCCCTACTATTAGAGCTGACAACAGTCAGTCGGTGTTTTCCCTACTATTAGAGCTGACAACAGTCGGTCAGACAGTGTTTTCCCTACTATTAGAGCTGACAACAGTCAGTGTTTTCCCTACTATTAGAGCTGACAATAGTCAGTGTTTTCCCTACTATTAGAGCTGACAACAGTCAGTCAGTGTTTTCCCTACTATTAGAGCTGACAACAGTCGGTCAGACAGTGTTTTCCCTACTATTAGAGCTGACAACAGTCAGTCAGCGTGTTTTCCCTACTATTAGAGCTGACAACAGTCAGTAGCGTTTTCCCTACTATTAGAGCTGACAACAGTCAGTCGGTGTTTTCCCTACTATTAGAGCTGACAACAGTCAGTCGGTGTTTTCCCTACTATTAGAGCTGACAACAGTCAGTGTTTTCCCTACTATTAGAGCTGACAACAGTCGGTCGGTGTTTTCCCTACTATTAGAGCTGACAACAGTCAGTGTTTTCCCTACTATTAGAGCTGACAACGGTCAGTGTTTTCCCTACTATTAGAGCTGACAACAGTCAGTCGGTCAGTGTTTTCCCTACTATTAGAGCTGACAACAGTCAGTCGGTCAGTGTTTTCCCTACTATTAGAGCTGACAACAGTCGGTCAGTGTTTTTCCTACTATTAGAGCTGACAACGGTCAGTGTTTTCCCTACTATTAGAGCTGACAACAGTCGGTCAGCGTGTTTTCCCTACTATTAGAGCTGACAACAGCCAGTCAGTGTTTTCCCTACTATTAGAGCTGACAACAGTCAGTCAGACAGTGTTTTCCCTACTATTAGAGCTGACAACAGTCAGTCAGACAGTGTTTTCCCTACTATTAGAGCTGACAACGGTCGGTCAGACTGTTTTCCCTACTATTAGAGCTGACAACGGTCGGTCAATGTTTTCCCTACTATTAGAGCTGACAACAGTCGGTCAGACAGTGTTTTCCCTACTATTAGAGCTGACAACAGTCGGTCAGACCGTGTTTTCCCTACTATTAGAGCTGACAACAGTCAGTCAGACAGTGTTTTCCCTACTATTAGAGCTGACAAGCAGTCGGTCAGACAGTGTTTTCCCTACTATTAGAGCTGACAACAGTCAGTCAGACGTGTTTTCCCTACTATTAGAGCTGACAACAGTCAGTCGGTGTTTTCCCTACTATTAGAGCTGACAACGGTCAGTCGGTGTTTTCCCTACTATTAGAGCTGACAACAGTCAGACGGTGTTTTCCCTACTATTAGAGCTGACAACAGTCAGTCGACAGTGTTTTCCCTACTATTAGAGCTGACAACAGTCAGTCAGGTGTTTTCCCTACTATTAGAGCTGACAACAGTCAGTCGGTCAGTGTTTTCCCTACTATTAGAGCTGACAACAGTCAGTGTTTTCCCTACTATTAGAGCTGACAACAGTCAGTGTTTTCCCTACTATTAGAGCTGACAACAGTCAGTGTTTTCCCTACTATTAGAGCTGACAACAGTCGGTCAGTGTTTATCCTACTATTAGAGCTGACAACAGTCAGTGTTTTCCCTACTATTACAGCTGACAACAGTCAGTCAGACAGTGTTTTCCCTACTATTAGAGCTGACAACAGTCAGTCAGTGTTTTCCCTACTATTAGAGCTGACAACAGCCTGTCAGACAGTGTTTTCCCTACTATTAGAGCTGACAACAGTCAGTCAGCGTGTTTTCCCTACTATTAGAGCTAACAACAGTCAGTGTTTTCCCTACTATTAGAGCTGACAACAGTCAGTGTTTTCCCTACTATTAGAGCTGACAACAGTCAGTCAGGCGGTGTTTTCCCCTACTATTAGAGCTGACAACGGTCGGTCAGTGTTTTCCTACTATTAGAGCTGACAACAGTCAGTCAGACAGTGTTTTCCCTACTATTAGAGCTGACAACGGTCAGTGTTTTCCCTACTATTAGAGCTGACAACAGTCGCAGTGTTTTCCCTACTATTAGAGCTGACAACAGTCAGTCAGACAGTGTTTTCCCTACTATTAGAGCTGACAACAGTCAGTCAGACAGTGTTTTCCCTACTATTAGAGCTGACAACAGTCAGTCAGTGTTTTCCCTACTATTAGAGCTGACAATAGTCAGTCAGACAGTGTTTTCCCTACTATTAGAGCTGACAACAGTCAGTCGGTCAGTGTTTTCCCTACTATTAGAGCTGACAACAGTCAGTCAGCGTGTTTTCCCTACTATTAGAGCTGACAACAGTCAGTCAGTGTTTTTCCTACTATTAGAGCTGACAATAGTCAGTGTTTTCCCTACTATTAGAGCTGACAACGCCAGTCAGTGTTTTCCCTACTATTAGAGCTGACAACAGTCAGTCAGACAGTGTTTTCCCTACTATTAGAGCTGACAATAGTCAGTCGGTGTTTTCCCTACTATTAGAGCTGACAACAGTCAGTGTTTTCCCTACTATTAGAGCTGACAACAGTCAGTCAGTGTTTTCCCTACTATTAGAGCTGACAACAGCCAGTCAGACAGTGTTTTCCCTACTATTAGAGCTGACAACAGCCAGTCGGTCAGTGTTTTCCCTACTATTAGAGCTGACAACAGTCAGTCAGACAGTGTTTTCCCTACTATTAGAGCTGACAACAGTCAGTCAGTGTTTCCCTACTATTAGAGCTGACAACAGTCAGTGTTTTCCCTACTATTAGAGCTGACAACAGCCGGTCAGTGTTTTCCCTACTATTAGAGCTGACAACAGTCAGTCAGACTGTTTTCCCTACTATTAGAGCTGACAACAGTCAGTCAGACAGTGTTTTCCCTACTATTAGAGCTGACAACAGTCAGTGTTTTCCCTACTATTAGAGCTGACAACTGCCAGTCAGTGTTTTCCCTACTATTAGAGCTGACAACAGCCGGTCAGACAGTGTTTTCCCTACTATTAGAGCTGACAACAGCCAGTCAGCGGTGTTTTCCCTACTATTAGAGCTGACAACAGTCAGTGCGTTTTCCCTACTATTAGAGCTGACAACAGTCAGTCGGTGTTTTCCCTACTATTAGAGCTGACAACGGTCAGACAGTGTTTTCCTACTATTAGAGCTGACAACAGTCAGTCGGTGTTTTCCTACTATTAGAGCTGACAACAGTCAGTCGGTGTTTTCCCTACTATTAGAGCTGACAACAGTCAGTGTTTTCCCTACTATTAGAGCTGACAACAGCTCAGTGTTTTCCCTACTATTAGAGCTGACAACAGTCAGTCGGTCAGTGTTTTCCCTACTATTAGAGCTGACAACAGTCGGTCGGTCAGTGTTTTCCCTACTATTAGAGCTGACAACAGTCGGTCAGTGTTTTCCTACTATTAGAGCTGACAACAGTCAGTGTTTTCCCTACTATTAGAGCTGACAACAGTCGGTCAGACAGTGTTTTCCCTACTATTAGAGCTGACAACAGTCAGTCAGTGTTTTCCCTACTATTAGAGCTGACAACAGTCAGTCAGACAGTGTTTTCCCTACTATTAGAGCTGACAACAGTCAGTCAGACGTGTTTTCCCTACTATTAGAGCTGACAACAGTCGGTCAGACAATGTTTTCCCTACTATTAGAGCTGACAACAGCCAGTCAGTGTTTTCCCTACTATTAGAGCTGACAACAGTCAGTCAGACAGTGTTTTCCCTACTATTAGAGCTGACAACAGTCAGTCAGACAGTGTTTTCCCTACTATTAGAGCTGACAACAGTCAGTCAGACAGTGTTTTCCCTACTATTAGAGCTGACAACAGTCAGTCAGACAGTGTTTTCCCTACTATTAGAGCTGACAACAGTCAGTCAGACAGTGTTTTCCCTACTATTAGAGCTGACAACAGTCAGTCGGTGTTTTCCCTACTATTAGAGCTGACAACAGTCAGTCAGGTGTTTTCCCTACTATTAGAGCTGACAACAGTCAGTCAGACAGTGTTTTCCCTACTATTAGAGCTGACAACAGTCAGTCAGGTGTTTTCCCTACTATTAGAGCTGACAACAGCCAGTCAGCAGTGTTTTCCCTACTATTAGAGCTGACAACAGTCAGTGTTTTCCCTACTATTAGAGCTGACAACAGTCAGTGTTTTCCCTACTATTAGAGCTGACAACAGTCAGTCGCGTGTTTTCCCTACTATTAGAGCTGACAACAGTCAGTCAGACAGTGTTTTCCCTACTATTAGAGCTGACAACAGTCGGTCAGCTGTTTTCCCTACTATTAGAGCTGACAATAGTCAGTCAGACAGTGTTTTCCCTACTATTAGAGCTGACAACAGTCAGTCGGTCAGTGTTTTCCCTACTATTAGAGCTGACAACAGTCGGTCAGACAGTGTTTTCCCTACTATTAGAGCTGACAACAGTCAGTCAGTGTTTTCCTACTATTAGAGCTGACAACTCAGTCAGTGTTTTCCCTACTATTAGAGCTGACAACAGCCAGTCAGTGTTTTCCCTACTATTAGAGCTGACAACAGTCAGTCAGACAATGTTTTCCCTACTATTAGAGCTGACAATAGTCAGTCAGCGTGTTTTCCCCTACTATTAGAGCTGACAACAGTCGTCAGTGTTTTCCCTACTATTAGAGCTGACAACAGTCAGTCAGATGTTTTCCCTACTATTAGAGCTGACAACAGTCAGTCAGACAGTGTTTTCCCTACTATTAGAGCTGACAACAGTCAGTCAGTCAGTGTTTTCCCTACTATTAGAGCTGACAACAGTCAGTCAGACAGTGTTTTCCCTACTATTAGAGCTGACAACAGTCAGTCAGTGTTTCCCTACTATTAGAGCTGACAACAGTCAGTGTTTTCCCTACTATTAGAGCTGACAACAGCCAGTCAGTGTTTTCCCTACTATTAGAGCTGACAACAGTCAGTCAGACAATGTTTTCCCTACTATTAGAGCTGACAACAGTCAGTCAGACGTGTTTTCCCTACTATTAGAGCTGACAACAGTCAGTGTTTTCCCTACTATTAGAGCTGACAACGCCAGTCAGTGTTTTCCCTACTATTAGAGCTGACAACAGTCGGTCAGACAGTGTTTTCCCTACTATTAGAGCTGACAACAGCCAGTCAGACAGTGTTTTCCCTACTATTAGAGCTGACAACAGTCAGTCAGCGTTTTCCCTACTATTAGAGCTGACAACAGTCAGTCAGTGTTTTCCCCTACTATTAGAGCTGACAACAGTCAGACAGTGTTTTCCTACTATTAGAGCTGACAACAGTCAGTCGTGTTTTCCCTACTATTAGAGCTGACAACAGTCAGTCAGTGTTTTCCCTACTATTAGAGCTGACAACAGTCAGTGTTTTCCCTACTATTAGAGCTGACAACAGCCAGTGTTTTCCCTACTATTAGAGCTGACAACAGTCAGTCGGTCAGTGTTTTCCCTACTATTAGAGCTGACAACAGTCAGTCGGTCAGTGTTTTCCCTACTATTAGAGCTGACAACAGTCGGTCAGTGTTTTCCTACTATTAGAGCTGACAACAGTCAGTCGTTTTCCCTACTATTAGAGCTGACAACAGTCAGTCAGACGTGTTTTCCCTACTATTAGAGCTGACAACAGCCAGTCAGTGTTTTCCCTACTATTAGAGCTGACAACAGTCAGTCAGCAGTGTTTTCCCTACTATTAGAGCTGACAACAGTCAGTCAGCAGTGTTTTCCCTACTATTAGAGCTGACAACAGTCAGTCAGACAGTGTTTTCTCCTACTATTAGAGCTGACAACAGTCAGTCAGTGTTTTCCCTACTATTAGAGCTGACAACAGTCAGTCAGACAGTGTTTTCCCTACTATTAGAGCTGACAACAGTCAGTCAGACAGTGTTTTCCCTACTATTAGAGCTGACAACAGTCGGTCGACAGTGTTTTCCCTACTATTAGAGCTGACAAGAGTCAGTCAGACAGTGTTTTCCCTACTATTAGAGCTGACAACAGTCAGTCAGACAGTGTTTTCCCTACTATTAGAGCTGACAACAGTCAGTCAGTGTTTTCCCTACTATTAGAGCTGACAACAGTCAGTCAGTGTTTTCCCTACTATTAGAGCTGACAACAGTCAGACAGTGTTTTCCCTACTATTAGAGCTGACAACAGTCAGTCAGAAGTGTTTTCCCTACTATTAGAGCTGACAACAGTCAGTTACAGTGTTTTCCCTACTATTAGAGCTGACAACAGTCAGTCAGTCAGTGTTTTCCCTACTATTAGAGCTGACAACGTCAGTGTTTTCCCTACTATTAGAGCTGACAACAGTCGGTCAGTGTTTTCCCTACTATTACAGCTGACAACAGTCAGTCGACGTGTTTTCCCTACTATTAGAGCTGACAACAGTCAGTCAGTGTTTTCCCTACTATTAGAGCTGACAACAGTCAGTCAGACAGTGTTTTCCCTACTATTAGAGCTGACAACCGCCAGTCAGACAGTGTTTTCCCTACTATTAGAGCTGACAACAGTCAGTGTTTTCCCTACTATTAGAGCTGACAACAGTCAGTGTTTTCCCTACTATTAGAGCTGACAACAGTCAGTCAGACAGTGTTTTCCCTACTATTAGAGCTGACAACAGCCAGTCAGACAGTGTTTTCCCTACTATTAGAGCTGACAACAGTCAGTGTTTTCCCTACTATTAGAGCTGACAACAGTCGTCAGACGTGTTTTCCCTACTATTAGAGCTGACAACAGTCAGTCAGACAGTGTTTTCCCTACTATTAGAGCTGACAACAGTCAGTCAGCGTGTTTTCCCTACTATTAGAGCTGACAACGTCAGTCAGTCAGTGTTTTCCCTACTATTAGAGCTGACAACAGTCAGTCAGACAGTGTTTTCCCTACTATTAGAGCTGACAACAGTCAGTCAGTGTTTTCCCTACTATTAGAGCTGACAACAGTCAGTCGGTCAGTGTTTTCCCTACTATTAGAGCTGACAACAGTCAGTCAGTGTTTATCCTACTATTAGAGCTGACAACAGTCAGTGTTTTCCCTACTATTAGAGCTGACAACAGTCAGTGTTTTCCCTACTATTAGAGCTGACAACAGTCAGTCAGCGTTTTCCCTACTATTAGAGCTGACAACAGTCGGTCAGGCGGTGTTTTCCCTACTATTAGAGCTGACAACAGTCAGTCAATGTTTTCCCTACTATTAGAGCTGACAACAGTCAGTCAGGCGTGTTTTCCCTACTATTAGAGCTGACAACAGTCAGTCAGACAGTGTTTTCCCCTACTATTAGAGCTGACAACAGTCAGTCAGCGTGTTTTCCCTACTATTAGAGCTGACAACAGTCAGTCAGACAGTGTTTTCCCTACTATTAGAGCTGACAACAGTCAGTCAGTGTTTTCCCTACTATTAGAGCTGACAACAGTCAGTCGGTCAGTGTTTTCCCTACTATTAGAGCTGACAACAGTCAGTCAGTCAGTGTTTCCCTACTATTAGAGCTGACAACAGTCAGTGTTTTCCCTGCTATTAGAGCTGACAACAGTCAGTCAGTGTTTTCCCTACTATTAGAGCTGACAACAGTCAGTCAGACAGTGTTTTCCCTACTATTAGAGCTGACAACAGTCAGTCAGACAGTGTTTTCCCTACTATTAGAGCTGACAACAGTCAGTCAGTCAGTGTTTTCCCTACTATTAGAGCTGACAACAGTCAGTGTTTTCCCTACTATTAGAGCTGACAACCGTCAGTCAGTGTTTTCCCTACTATTAGAGCTGACAACAGTCAGTCAGTGTTTTCCCTACTATTAGAGCTGACAACAGTCAGTGTTTTCCCTACTATTAGAGCTGACAACAGTCAGTCAGTGTTTTCCCTACTATTAGAGCTGACAACAGTCAGTCAGCTGTTTTCCCTACTATTAGAGCTGACAACAGTCAGTCAGACAGTGTTTTCCCTACTATTAGAGCTGACAACAGTCAGTCAGTCAGTGTTTTCCCTACTATTAGAGCTGACAACAGTCAGTCAGTCGGTGTTTTCCCTACTATTACAGCTGACAACAGTCAGTCAGTCAGTGTTTTCCCTACTATTAGAGCTGACACCAGTCAGTCAGCGTGTTTTCCCTACTATTAGAGCTGACAACAGTCAGTCAGTGTTTTCCCTACTATTAGAGCTGACAACAGTCAGTCAGTCAGTCAGTGTTTATCCTACTATTAGAGCTGACAACAGTCAGTGTTTTCCCTACTATTAGAGCTGACAACAGTCAGTCAGTGTTTTCCCTACTATTAGAGCTGACAACAGTCAGTCAGACAGTGTTTTCCCTACTATTAGAGCTGACAACAGTCAGTCGGTCAGTGTTTTCCCTACTATTAGAGCTGACAACAGTCAGTCAGTCAGTGTTTTCCCTACTATTAGAGCTGACAACAGTCAGTCAGTCAGTGTTTTCCCTACTATTAGAGCTGACAACAGTCAGTCAGACAGTGTTTTCCCTACTATTAGAGCTGACAACAGTCAGTCAGACAGTGTTTTCCCTACTATTAGAGCTGACAACCGTCAGTCAGACAGTGTTTTCCCTACTATTAGAGCTGACAACAGTCAGTCAGACAGTGTTTTCCCTACTATTAGAGCTGACAACAGTCAGTCAGACAGTGTTTTCCCTACTATTAGAGCTGACAACAGTCAGTCAGTGTTTTCCCTACTATTAGAGCTGACAACAGTCAGTCAGACAGTGTTTTCCCTACTATTAGAGCTGACAACAGTCAGTCGGTCAGTGTTTTCCCTACTATTAGAGCTGACAACAGTCAGTCCGTGTTTTCCCTACTATTAGAGCTGACAACAGTCAGTCGGTGTTTTCCCTACTATTAGAGCTGACAACAGTCAGTGTTTTCCCTACTATTAGAGCTGACAAGCCAGTCAGTGTTTTCCCTACTATTAGAGCTGACAACAGTCAGTCAGATGTTTTCCCTACTATTAGAGCTGACAATAGTCAGTCAGGTGTTTTCCCTACTATTAGAGCTGACAACAGTCAGTGTTTTCCCTACTATTAGAGCTGACAACAGTCAGTCAGACAGTGTTTTCCCTACTATTAGAGCTGACAACAGCCAGTCAGTCAGTGTTTTCCCTACTATTAGAGCTGACAACAGTCAGTCAGACAGTGTTTTCCCTACTATTAGAGCTGACAACAGTCAGTCAGTGTTTTTCCTACTATTAGAGCTGACAACAGTCAGTGTTTTCCCTACTATTAGAGCTGACAAAGTCAGTCAGTGTTTTCCCTACTATTAGAGCTGACAACAGTCAGTCAGACGTGTTTTCCCTACTATTAGAGCTGACAACAGTCAGTCAGGTGTTTTCCCTACTATTAGAGCTGACAACAGTCAGTCGTGTTTTCCCTACTATTAGAGCTGACAACGGCCAGTCAGTGTTTTCCCTACTATTAGAGCTGACAACAGTCAGTCAGACAGTGTTTTCCCTACTATTAGAGCTGACAACAGTCAGTCAGACAGTGTTTTCCCTACTATTAGAGCTGACAACAGTCAGTTGTTTTCCCTACTATTAGAGCTGACAACAGTCAGTCGTGGTTTCCCTACTATTAGAGCTGACAACAGTCAGGTGTTTACCCTACTATTAGAGCTGACAACAGTCAGTCGACAGTGTTTTCCCTACTATTAGAGCTGACAACAGTCAGTCAGTGTTTTCCCTACTATTAGAGCTGACAACAGTCAGTGTTTTCCCTACTATTAGAGCTGACAACAGTCAGTGTTTTCCCTACTATTAGAGCTGACAACAGTCAGTCAGTGTTTTCCCTACTATTAGAGCTGACAACAGTCAGTCAGTCGTTTTCCCTACTATTAGAGCTGACAACAGTCAGTCAGTGTTTCCCTACTATTAGAGCTGACAACAGTCAGTGTTTTCCCTACTATTAGAGCTGACAACAGTCAGTCAGGTGTTTTCCCTACTATTAGAGCTGACAACAGCCAGTCAGTGTTTTCCCTACTATTAGAGCTGACAACAGTCAGTCAGACAGTGTTTTCCCTACTATTAGAGCTGACAACAGTCAGTCAGACAGTGTTTTCCCTACTATTAGAGCTGACAACAGTCAGTCAGACAGTGTTTTCCCTACTATTAGAGCTGACAACAGTCAGTCACGTGTTTTCCCTACTATTAGAGCTGACAACAGTCAGTCAGACAGTGTTTTCCCTACTATTAGAGCTGACAACAGTCAGTCAGACAGTGTTTTCCCTACTATTAGAGCTGACAACAGTCAGTCAGCAGTGTTTTCCCTACTATTAGAGCTGACAAGGTCAGTCAGCAGTGTTTTCCCTACTATTAGAGCTGACAACAGTCAGTCAGGTGTTTTCCCTACTATTAGAGCTGACAACAGTCAGTCAGTGTTTTCCCTACTATTAGAGCTGACAACAGTCAGTCAGTGTTTTCCCTACTATTAGAGCTGACAACAGTCAGACAGTGTTTTCCCTACTATTAGAGCTGACAACAGTCAGTCGAAGTGTTTTCCCTACTATTAGAGCTGACAACAGTCAGTCAGTGTTTTCCCTACTATTAGAGCTGACAACAGTCAGTCGGCGTGTTTTCCCTACTATTAGAGCTGACAACAGTCAGTGTTTTCCCTACTATTAGAGCTGACAACAGTCAGTCAGTGTTTTCCCTACTATTACAGCTGACAACAGTCAGTCAGACAGTGTTTTCCCTACTATTAGAGCTGACAACGTCAGTCAGTCAGTGTTTTCCCTACTATTAGAGCTGACAACAGTCAGTCAGACAGTGTTTTCCCTACTATTAGAGCTGACAACAGTCAGTCAGACAGTGTTTTCCCTACTATTAGAGCTGACAACAGTCAGTGTTTTCCCTACTATTAGAGCTGACAACAGTCAGTGTTTTCCCTACTATTAGAGCTGACAACAGTCAGTCAGCAGTGTTTTCCCTACTATTAGAGCTGACAACAGTCAGTCAGACAGTGTTTTCCCTACTATTAGAGCTGACAACAGTCAGTGTTTTCCCTACTATTAGAGCTGACAACAGTCTCAGTCAGTGTTTTCCCTACTATTAGAGCTGACAACAGTCAGTCAGGTGTTTTCCCTACTATTAGAGCTGACAACAGTCAGTCAGGTGTTTTCCCTACTATTAGAGCTGACAACGTCAGTCAGACAGTGTTTTCCCTACTATTAGAGCTGACAACAGTCAGTCAGCGTGTTTTCCCTACTATTAGAGCTGACAACAGTCAGTCAGTGTTTTCCCTACTATTAGAGCTGACAACAGTCAGTCAGTCAGTGTTTTCCCTACTATTAGAGCTGACAACAGTCAGTCAGTGTTTTCCCTACTATTAGAGCTGACAACAGTCGTCAGTGTTTTCCCTACTATTAGAGCTGACAACAGTCAGTAGCGTTTTCCCTACTATTAGAGCTGACAACAGTCAGTCGGCAGTGTTTTCCCTACTATTAGAGCTGACAACAGCCAGTCAGTGTTTTCCCTACTATTAGAGCTGACAACAGTCAGTCGGCGTGTTTTCCCTACTATTAGAGCTGACAACAGTCAGTCAGGTGTTTTCCCTACTATTAGAGCTGACAACAGTCGGTCAGACAGTGTTTTCCCTACTATTAGAGCTGACAACAGTCGGTCAGCGTGTTTTCCCTACTATTAGAGCTGACAACAGTCGGTCAGTGTTTTCCCTACTATTAGAGCTGACAACAGTCAGTCGGTCAGTGTTTTCCCTACTATTAGAGCTGACAACAGTCAGTCGGTCAGTGTTTTCCCTACTATTAGAGCTGACAACAGTCAGTCAGGTTTTCCCTACTATTAGAGCTGACAACAGTCAGTCAGTGTTTTCCCTACTATTAGAGCTGACAACAGTCAGTCAGACAGTGTTTTCCCTACTATTAGAGCTGACAACAGTCAGTCAGCAGTGTTTTCCCTACTATTAGAGCTGACAACAGTCAGTCAGTCAGTGTTTTCCCTACTATTAGAGCTGACAACAGTCAGTCGTTTTCCCTACTATTAGAGCTGACAACAGTCGGTCAGTCAGTGTTTTCCCTACTATTAGAGCTGACAACAGTCAGTCAGTGTTTTCCTACTATTAGAGCTGACAACAGTCAGTGTTTTCCCTACTATTAGAGCTGACAACAGTCAGTCAGACTGTTTTCCCTACTATTAGAGCTGACAACAGTCAGTCAGACAGTGTTTTCCCTACTATTAGAGCTGACAACAGTCAGTCAGTGTTTTCCCTACTATTAGAGCTGACAACAGTCAGTCAGACAGTGTTTTCCCTACTATTAGAGCTGACAACAGTCAGTCAGACAGTGTTTTCCCTACTATTAGAGCTGACAACAGTCAGTCAGACAGTGTTTTCCCTACTATTAGAGCTGACAACAGTCAGTCAGTGTTTTCCCTACTATTAGAGCTGACAACACAGTCGGTCAGTGTTTTCCCTACTATTAGAGCTGACAACAGTCAGTCAGGTGTTTTCCCTACTATTAGAGCTGACAACAGTCAGTCAGTGTTTTCCCTACTATTAGAGCTGACAACAGTCAGTCGGGTGTTTTCCCTACTATTAGAGCTGACAACAGTCAGTGTTTTCCCTACTATTAGAGCTGACAACAGTCAGTCAGTGTTTTCCCTACTATTAGAGCTGACAACAGTCAGTCAGAAGTGTTTTCCCTACTATTAGAGCTGACAACAGTCAGTCAGTCAGTGTTTTCCCTACTATTAGAGCTGACAACAGTCAGTCAGTCAGTGTTTTCCCTACTATTAGAGCTGACAACAGTCAGTCAGTCAGTGTTTTCCCTACTATTAGAGCTGACAACAGTCAGTCAGACAGTGTTTTCCCTACTATTAGAGCTGACAAGTCAGTCGGTCAGACAGTGTTTTCCCTACTATTAGAGCTGACAAGTCAGTCAGTCAGACAGTGTTTTCCCTACTATTAGAGCTGACAACAGTCAGTCAGACGTGTTTTCCCTACTATTAGAGCTGACAACAGTCAGTCAGTGTTTTCCCTACTATTAGAGCTGACAAAGTCAGTCAGTGTTTTCCCTACTATTAGAGCTGACAACAGTCAGTCAGAGTGTTTTCCCTACTATTAGAGCTGACAACAGTCGGTCAGGTGTTTTCCCTACTATTAGAGCTGACAACAGTCAGTGTTTTCCCCTACTATTAGAGCTGACAACAGTCAGTGTTTTCCCTACTATTAGAGCTGACAACAGTCAGTGTTTTCCCTACTATTAGAGCTGACAACAGTCAGTGTTTTCCCTACTATTAGAGCTGACAACAGTCAGTGTTTTCCCTACTATTAGAGCTGACAACAGTCAGTGTTTTCCCTACTATTAGAGCTGACAACAGTCAGTGTTTTCCCTACTATTAGAGCTGACAACAGTCAGTGTTTTCCCTACTATTAGAGCTGACAACAGTCAGTCGGTCAGTGTTTTCCCTACTATTAGAGCTGACAACAGTCAGTCAGTCGTGTTTTCCCTACTATTAGAGCTGACAACAGTCAGTCAGTGTTTTCCCTACTATTAGAGCTGACAACAGTCAGTCAGTCAGTGTTTTCCCTACTATTAGAGCTGACAACAGTCGGTGTTTTCCCTACTGTTAGAGCTGACAACAGTCAGTCACAGCGTTTTCCCTACTATTAGAGCTGACAACAGTCAGTCAGTGTTTTCCCTACTATTAGAGCTGACAACAGTCAGTCAGTGTTTTCCCTACTATTAGAGCTGACAACAGTCAGTCAGACAGTGTTTTCCCTACTATTAGAGCTGACAACAGTCAGTCAGACAGTGTTTTCCCTACTATTAGAGCTGACAACAGTCAGTCAGGTGTTTTCCCTACTATTAGAGCTGACAACAGTCAGTAGCGTGTTTTCCCTACTATTAGAGCTGACAACAGTCAGTGCGGTTTTCCCTACTATTAGAGCTGACAACAGTCAGTCAGTGTTTTCCCTACTATTAGAGCTGACAGCAGTCAGTGTTTTCCCTACTATTAGAGCTGACAACAGTCAGTCGGGCAGTGTTTTCCCTACTATTAGAGCTGACAACAGTCAGTGTTTTCCCTACTATTAGAGCTGACAACAGTCAGTCAGGCTGTTTCCCTACTATTAGAGCTGACAACAGTCAGTCAGTGTTTTCCCTACTATTAGAGCTGACAACAGCCAGTCAGTGTTTTCCCTACTATTAGAGCTGACAACAGTCAGTCAGGCGTTTTCCCTACTATTAGAGCTGACAACAGTCGGTCAGACAGTGTTTTCCCTACTATTAGAGCTGACAACAGTCAGTCAGTGTTTTCCCTACTATTAGAGCTGACAACAGTCAGTCAGTCAGTGTTTTCCCTACTATTAGAGCTGACAACAGTCAGTCGTTTTCCCTACTATTAGAGCTGACAACAGTCAGTCAGTCAGTGTTTTCCCTACTATTAGAGCTGACAACAGTCAGTCAGTGTTTTCCCTACTATTAGAGCTGACAACAGTCAGTGTTTTCCCTACTATTAGAGCTGACAACAGTCGGTCAGTGTTTTCCCTACTATTAGAGCTGACAACAGTCAGTCAGACGTGTTTTCCCTACTATTAGAGCTGACAACAGTCAGTCAGACGTGTTTTCCCTACTATTAGAGCTGACAACAGTCAGTCGGTCAGTGTTTTCCCTACTATTAGAGCTGACAACAGTCAGTCGTAGTGTTTTCCCTACTATTAGAGCTGACAACAGTCAGTCAGTCAGTGTTTTCCCTACTATTAGAGCTGACAACAGTCAGTCAGACAGTGTTTTCCCTACTATTAGAGCTGACAACAGTCAGTCAGACAGTGTTTTCCCTACTATTAGAGCTGACAACAGTCAGTCAGTGTTTTCCCTACTATTAGAGCTGACAACAGTCAGTCAGACAGTGTTTTCCCTACTATTAGAGCTGACAACAGTCAGTCAGACAGTGTTTTCCCTACTATTAGAGCTGACAACAGTCGGTCAGCAGTGTTTTCCCTACTATTAGAGCTGACAACAGTCAGTCGTTTTCCCTACTATTAGAGCTGACAACAGTCAGTGTTTTCCCTACTATTAGAGCTGACAACAGTCAGTGTTTTCCCTACTATTAGAGCTGACAACAGTCAGTGTTTTCCCTACTATTAGAGCTGACAACAGTCAGTGTTTTCCCTACTATTAGAGCTGACAACAGTCAGTGGTTTTCCCTACTATTAGAGCTGACAACAGTCAGTCGTTTTCCCTACTATTAGAGCTGACAACAGTCAGTAGGTTTTCCCTACTATTAGAGCTGACAACAGTCAGTCAGTGTTTTCCCTACTATTAGAGCTGACAACAGTCAGTCAGTCAGTGTTTTCCCTACTATTAGAGCTGACAACAGTCAGTCAGTGTTTTCCCTACTATTAGAGCTGACAACAGTCAGTCAGACAGTGTTTTCCCTACTATTAGAGCTGACAACAGCCAGTCAGACAGTGTTTTCCCTACTATTAGAGCTGACAACAGTCAGTCAGACAGTGTTTTCCCTACTATTAGAGCTGACAACAGTCAGTCAGACAGTGTTTTCCCTACTATTAGAGCTGACAACAGTCAGTCAGACAGTGTTTTCCCTACTATTAGAGCTGACAACAGTCAGTCAGACAGTGTTTTCCCTACTATTAGAGCTGACAACAGTCAGTCAGACAGTGTTTTCCCTACTATTAGAGCTGACAACAGTCAGTCAGACAGTGTTTTCCCTACTATTAGAGCTGACAACAGTCAGTCAGACAGTGTTTTCCCTACTATTAGAGCTGACAACAGTCAGTCAGTGTTTTCCCTACTATTAGAGCTGACAGTCAGTCAGTGTTTTCCCTACTATTAGAGCTGACAACAGTCAGTGTTTTCCCTACTATTAGAGCTGACAATAGTCAGTCAGTGTTTTCCCTACTAATAGAGCTGACAACAGTCAGTCAGACAGGTTTTCCCTACTATTAGAGCTGACAATAGTCAGTGTTTTCCCTACTATTAGAGCTGACAACAGTCAGTGTTTTCCCTACTATTAGAGCTGACAACAGTCAGTGTTTTCCCTACTATTAGAGCTGACAACAGTCAGTGTTTTCCCTACTATTAGAGCTGACAACAGTCAGTCAGTGTTTTCCCTACTATTAGAGCTGACAACAGTCGGTCAGATGTTTTCCCTACTATTAGAGCTGACAACAGTCGGTCAGTGTTTTCCCTACTATTAGAGCTGACAAGTCAGTCAGTCAGACAGTGTTTTCCCCTACTATTAGAGCTGACAACAGTCAGTCAGACAGTGTTTTCCCTACTATTAGAGCTGACAACAGTCAGTCAGACAGTGTTTTCCCTACTATTAGAGCTGACAACAGTCAGTCAGACAGTGTTTTCCCTACTATTAGAGCTGACAACAGTCAGTCAGACAGTGTTTTCCCTACTATTAGAGCTGACAACAGTCAGTCAGACAGTGTTTTCCCTACTATTAGAGCTGACAGTCAGTCAGTGTTTTCCCTACTATTAGAGCTGACAACAGTCAGTCAGTCAGTGTTTTCCCTACTATTAGAGCTGACAACAGGTCAGTGTTTTCCCTACTATTAGAGCTGACAACAGTCAGTCAGTGTTTATCCTACTATTAGAGCTGACAACAGTCAGTCAGTGTTTTCCCTACTATTAGAGCTGACAACAGTCAGTCAGAAGTGTTTTCCCTACTATTAGAGCTGACAACAGTCAGTGTTTTCCCTACTATTAGAGCTGACAACAGTCAGTGTTTTCCCTACTATTAGAGCTGACAACAGTCAGTGTTTTCCCTACTATTAGAGCTGACAACAGTCAGTGTTTTCCCTACTATTAGAGCTGACAACAGTCAGTGTTTTCCCTACTATTAGAGCTGACAACAGTCAGTGTTTTCCCTACTATTAGAGCTGACAACAGTCAGTGTTTTCCCTACTATTAGAGCTGACAACAGTCAGTCAGTCAGTGTTTTCCCTACTATTAGAGCTGACAACAGTCAGTCGGTCAGTGTTTTCCCTACTATTAGAGCTGACAACAGTCGGTCAGTGTTTTCCCTACTATTAGAGCTGACAACAGTCAGTCAGTCAGTGTTTTCCCTACTATTAGAGCTGACAACAGTCAGTCGGTCAGTGTTTTCCCTACTATTAGAGCTGACAACAGTCAGTCGGTCAGTGTTTTCCCTACTATTAGAGCTGACAACAGTCAGTCAGTGTTTTCCCTACTATTAGAGCTGACAACAGTCAGTCAGTGTTTTCCCTACTATTAGAGCTGACAACAGTCAGTCAGCGTTTTCCCTACTATTAGAGCTGACAACAGTCAGTCAGCAGTGTTTTCCCTACTATTAGAGCTGACAACAGTCGGTCGACAGTGTTTTCCCTACTATTAGAGCTGACAACAGTCAGTCGTGTTTTCCCTACTATTAGAGCTGACAACAGTCGGTCAGTGTTTTCCCTACTATTAGAGCTGACAACAGTCAGTCAGCTGTTTTCCCTACTATTAGAGCTGACAACAGTCAGTGTTTTCCCTACTATTAGAGCTGACAACAGTCAGTCAGTGTTTTCCCTACTATTAGAGCTGACAACAGTCAGTCGTTTTCCCTACTATTAGAGCTGACAACAGTCAGTCAGCGTGTTTTCCCTACTATTAGAGCTGACAACAGTCAGTCAGACAGTGTTTTCCCTACTATTAGAGCTGACAACAGTCAGTCAGACAGTGTTTTCCCTACTATTAGAGCTGACAACAGTCAGTCAGACAGTGTTTTCCCTACTATTAGAGCTGACAACAGTCAGTCAGTCAGTGTTTTCCCTACTATTAGAGCTGACAACAGTCAGTCAGCGTGTTTTCCCTACTATTAGAGCTGACAACAGTCAGTCAGGTGTTTTCCCTACTATTAGAGCTGACAACAGTCAGTCAGTCAGTGTTTTCCCTACTATTAGAGCTGACAACAGTCAGTCGTGTTTTCCCTACTATTAGAGCTGACAACAGTCAGTCAGTGTTTTCCCTACTATTAGAGCTGACAATAGTCAGTCAGTGTTTTCCCTACTATTAGAGCTGACAACAGTCAGTCAGACAGTGTTTTCCCTACTATTAGAGCTGACAACAGTCAGTCGTGTTTTCCCTACTATTAGAGCTGACAACAGTCAGTGTTTTCCCTACTATTAGAGCTGACAACAGTCAGTGTGTTTCCCTACTATTAGAGCTGACAACAGTCAGTCGTGTTTTCCCTACTATTAGAGCTGACAACAGTCAGTGTTTTCCCTACTATTAGAGCTGACAACAGTCAGTGTTTTCCCTACTATTAGAGCTGACAACAGTCAGTGTTTTCCCTACTATTAGAGCTGACAACAGTCAGTGTTTTCCCTACTATTAGAGCTGACAACAGTCAGTGTTTTCCCTACTATTAGAGCTGACAACAGTCAGTGTTTTCCCTACTATTAGAGCTGACAAGTCGTCAGTCAGAGTGTTTTCCCTACTATTAGAGCTGACAACAGTCAGTCAGTGTTTTCCCTACTATTAGAGCTGACAACAGTCAGTGTTTTCCCTACTATTAGAGCTGACAACAGTCAGTCAGTGATTTCCCTACTATTACAGCTGACAACAGTCAGTCAGCGTGTTTTCCCTACTATTAGAGCTGACAACAGTCAGTCAGTCAGTCAGTGTTTATCCTACTATTACAGCTGACAACAGTCAGTCAGTCAGTGTTTTCCCTACTATTACAGCTGACAACAGTCAGTCAGTCAGTGTTTTCCCTACTATTAGAGCTGACAAGTCAGTCAGTCAGACAGTGTTTTCCCTACTATTAGAGCTGACAAGTCAGTCAGTCAGACAGTGTTTTCCCTACTATTAGAGCTGACAAGTCAGTCAGTCAGACAGTGTTTTCCCTACTATTAGAGCTGACAACAGTCAGTCAGTGTTTTCCCTACTATTAGAGCTGACAACAGTCAGTGTTTTCCCTACTATTAGAGCTGACAACAGTCAGTCAGTGTTTTCCCTACTATTAGAGCTGACAACAGTCAGTCAGGTGTTTTCCCTACTATTAGAGCTGACAACAGTCAGTCAGGTGTTTTCCCTACTATTAGAGCTGACAACAGTCAGTCGTGTTTTCCCTACTATTAGAGCTGACAACAGTCAGTGTTTTCCCTACTATTAGAGCTGACAACAGTCAGTGTTTTCCCTACTATTAGAGCTGACAACAGTCAGTGTTTTCCCTACTATTAGAGCTGACAACAGTCAGTGTTTTCCCTACTATTAGAGCTGACAACAGTCAGTGTTTTCCCTACTATTAGAGCTGACAACAGTCAGTGTTTTCCCTACTATTAGAGCTGACAACAGTCAGTGTTTTCCCTACTATTAGAGCTGACAACAGTCAGTCAGTGTTTTCCCTACTATTAGAGCTGACAACAGTCAGTCAGTGTTTTCCCTACTATTAGAGCTGACAACAGTCAGTCGGTGTTTTCCCTACTATTAGAGCTGACAACAGTCAGTCGGTGTTTTCCCTACTATTAGAGCTGACAACAGTCAGTTCAGTGTTTTCCCTACTATTAGAGCTGACAACAGTCAGTCGTGTTTTCCCTACTATTAGAGCTGACAACAGTCAGTGTTTTCCCTACTATTAGAGCTGACAACAGTCAGTGTTTTCCCTACTATTAGAGCTGACAACAGTCAGTGTTTTCCCTACTATTAGAGCTGACAACAGTCAGTGTTTTCCCTACTATTAGAGCTGACAACAGTCAGTCAGTGTTTTCCCTACTATTAGAGCTGACAACAGTCAGTCAGACGTGTTTTCCCTACTATTAGAGCTGACAACAGTCAGTCAGTGTTTTCCCTACTATTAGAGCTGACAACAGTCAGTGTTTTCCCTACTATTAGAGCTGACAACAGTCAGTGACAGTGTTTCCCTACTATTAGAGCTGACAATAGTCAGTCAGATGATTTCCCTACTATTAGAGCTGACAACAGTCAGTCAGACAGTGTTTTCCCTACTATTAGAGCTGACAACAGTCAGTCATCAGTTTTCCCTACTATTACAGCTGACAACAGTCAGTCAGTGTTTTCCCTACTATTACAGCTGACAACAGTCAGTCAGTCAGTGTTTTCCCTACTATTAGAGCTGACAAGTCAGTCAGTCAGACAGTGTTTTCCCTACTATTAGAGCTGACAAGTCAGTCAGTCAGACAGTGTTTTCCCTACTATTAGAGCTGACAAGTCAGTCAGTCAGACAGTGTTTTCCCTACTATTAGAGCTGAAAACAGTCAGTCAGACAGTGTTTTCCCTACTATTAGAGCTGACAACAGTCAGTCAGTGTTTTCCCTACTATTAGAGCTGACAATAGTCAGTCAGTGTTTTCCCTACTATTAGAGCTGACAACAGTCAGTCAGAGTGTTTTCCCTACTATTAGAGCTGACAACAGTCAGTCAGAGTGTTTTCCCTACTATTAGAGCTGACAACAGTCAGTGTTTTCCCTACTATTAGAGCTGACAACAGTCAGTGTTTTCCCTACTATTAGAGCTGACAACAGTCAGTGTTTTCCCTACTATTAGAGCTGACAACAGTCAGTGTTTTCCCTACTATTAGAGCTGACAACAGTCAGTGTTTCCCTACTATTAGAGCTGACAACAGTCAGTGTTTTCCCAACTATTAGAGCTGACAACAGTCAGTGTTGTCCCTACTATTAGAGCTGACAACAGTCAGTGTTTTCCCTACTATTAGAGCTGACAACAGTCAGTCAGTCAGTGTTTTCCCTACTATTAGAGCTGACATTAGTCAGTCAGTCAGTGTTTTCCCTACTATTAGAGCTGACAACAGTCAGTCAGTCAGTGTTTTCCCTACTATTAGAGCTGACAACAGTCAGTCAGTCAGTGTTTTCCCTAATTTTAGAGCTGACAACAGTCAGTCAGTCAGTGTTTTCCCTACTGTTAGAGCTGACAACAGTCAGTCAGTCAGTGTTTTCCCTACTATTAGAGCTGACAACAGTCAGTCAGTGTTTTCCCTACTATTAGAGCTGACAACAGTCAGTGTTTTCCCTACTATTAGAGCTGACAACAGTCAGTCAGACAGTGTTTTCCCTACTATTAGAGCTGACAACAGTCAGTCAGACAGTGTTTTCACAACTATTAGAGCTGACAACAGTCAGTCAGTGTTTTCACTACTATTAGAGCTGACAACAGTCAGTGTTTTCCCTACTATTAGAGCTGACAACAGTCAGTGTTTTCCCTACTATTAGAGCTGACAACAGTCAGTGTTTTCCCTACTATTAGAGCTGACAACAGTCAGTGTTTTCCCTACTATTAGAGCTGACAAGAGTCAGTAAGCGTTTTCCCTACTATTAGAGCTGACAACAGTCAGTAAGCGTTTTCCCTACTATTAGAGCTGACAACAGTCAGTAAGCGTTTTCCCTACTATTAGAGCTGACAACAGTCAGTCAGTGTTTTCCCTACTATTAGAGCTGACAACAGCCAGTCAATGTTTTCCCTACTATTAGAGCTGACAACAGTCAGTCAGGCAGTGTTTTCCCTACTATTAGAGCTGACAACAGTCAGTGTTTTCCCTACTATTAGAGCTGACAACAGTCAGTAAGCGTTTTCCCTACTATTAGAGCTGACAACAGTCAGTCAGTGTTTTCCCTACTATTAGAGCTGACAACAGCCAGTCAATGTTTTCCCTACTATTAGAGCTGACAACAGTCAGTCAGGCAGTGTTTTCCCTACTATTAGAGCTGACAACAGTCAGTCAGACAGTGTTTTCCCTACTATTAGAGCTAACAACAGTCAGTCAGACAGTGTTTTCCCTACTATTAGAGCTGACAACAGTCAGTCAGACAGTGTTTTCCCTACTATTAGAGCTGACAACAGTCAGTCAGACAGTGTTTTCCCTACTATTAGAGCTGACAACAGTCAGTCAGTGTTTTCCCTACTATTAGAGCTGACAGTCAGTCAGTGTTTTCCCTACTATTAGAGCTAACAACAGTCAGTGTTTTCCCTACTATTAGAGCTGACAACAGTCAGTCAGTGTTTATCCTACTATTAGAGCTGACAATAGTCAGTCAGTGTTTTCCCTACTATTACAGCTGACAACAGTCAGTCAGACAGTGTTTTCCCTACTATTAGAGCTGACAACAGTCAGTGTTTTCCCTACTATTAGAGCTGACAACAGTCAGTGTTTTCCCTACTATTAGAGCTGACAACAGTCAGTGTTTTCCCTACTATTAGAGCTGACAACAGTCAGTGTTTTCCCTACTATTAGAGCTGACAACAGTCAGTCTTTTCCCTACTATTAGAGCTGACAACAGTCAGTGTTTTCCCTACTATTAGAGCTGACAACAGTCAGTGTTTTCCCTACTATTAGAGCTGACAACAGTCAGTGTTTTTCCTACTATTAGAGCTGACAACAGTCAGTGTTTTCCCTACTATTAGAGCTGACAACAGTCAGTCAGTCAGTGTTTTCCCTACTATTAGAGATGACAACAGTCAGTCAGTCAGTGTTTTCCCTACTATTAGAGCTGACAACAGTCAGTCAGTCAGTGTTTTCCCTACTATTAGAGCTGACAACAGTCAGTCAGTCAGTCAGTGTTTTCCCTACTATTAGAGCTGACATCAGTCAGACAGTGTTTTCCCTACTATTAGAGCTGACATCAGTCAGTCAGTGTTTTCCCTACTATTAGAGCTGACAACAGTCAGTGTTTTCCCTACTATTAGAGCTGACAACAGTCAGTCAGTGTTTCCCCTACTATTAGAGCTGACAACAGTCAGTCAGTGTTTCCCCTACTATTAGAGCTGACATCAGTCAGACAGTGTTTTCCCTACTATTAGAGCTGACAACAGTCAGTCAGTGTTTTCCCTACTATTAGAGCTGACAACAGTCAGTCAGTCAGTGTTTTCCCTACTATTAGAGCTGACAACAGTCAGTCAGTCAGTGTTTTCCCTACTATTAGAGCTGACAACAGTCAGACAGTGTTTTCCCTACTATTAGAGCTGACAACAGTCAGACAGTGTTTTCCCTACTATTAGAGCTGACAACAGTCAGACAGTGTTTTCCCTACTATTAGAGCTGACAACAGTCAGTCAGTCAGTGTTTTCCCTACTATTAGAGCTGACAACAGTCAGTCAGTCAGTCAGTCAGTGTTTTCCCTACTATTAGAGCTGACAACAGTCAGTCAGTGTTTTCCCTACAATTAGAGCTGACAACAGTCAGTCAGTGTTTTCCCTACTATTAGAGCAGACAACAGTCAGTCAGTGTTTTCCCTACTATTAGAGCTGACAACAGTCAGTGTTTTCCCTACTATTAGAGCTGACAACAGTCAGTCAGTGTTTTCCCTACTATTACAAGCAGGGTACAAGTCACGGACCTGACCAACTAAATAAACAATGGAGAGCCACACGTATACATACATACATACATACCTGTCCAGCCACTCCTCCTCTGCGTTTATGTCCCTTCCTGTCCTCTCCAAACAGACTGTTGGTCCTGTCTGAGTCCACGGTGAACAGGTTAATGTGTCCGGCGCCCGGACCTCCCCTCAGGGCCGCCAGGGGGTTCAGACCCCGGTACCCCAGGCCGTGGAGATCCACTTTAGGGGCGAAGTCTATAGGAGTCACGTCTTTAGGAGCGAAGGTCACGTTCACAGGGACGAATTCTCCGTCTTCCTCATCCTGTGGTTTAATAACAGTGATGGGAAGGGGTAAACATTAAGTCGCCTATTTTGGGGACTTTCGTTATAATTTAAATTGTTTTATCAAGGTAATTAGCTTAGAAATCAACTTCTGTTTCGTGATTGTTCTGTCTGACATCACCGCTTCCCTTCCTCGGATGACTACTGGGTATCGGGTTACACATCCACAGCCATTGGAGGCTCGGGAGTCCCGCCTTAACACTCCTTCGCTGATTGGATTGTCCGTCATTTTGTGTCTGAACGGTACATCACAGGTACACAAGCTGCATGTTGATGCTAAGCTGAGAGTCTACTGCAGCGACAGGAAGTAGTTCTACAACAAGCTGCATATCGCTGCTAAGCTGAGAGTCTACTGCAGCGACAGGAAGTAGTTCTACAACAAGCTGCATATCACTGCTAAGCTGAGAGTCTACTGCAGCCACAGGAAGTAGTTCTACAACAAGCTGCATATCGCTGCTAAGCTGAGAGTCTACTGCAGCGACAGGAAGTAGTTCCACTGTTCTACAACAAGCTACATATCGCTGCTAAGCTGAGAGTCTACTGCAGCGACAGGAAGTAGTTCTACAACAAGCTGCATATCGCTGCTAAGCTGAGAGTCTACTGCAGCGACAGGAAGTAGTTCCACTGTTCTACAACAAGCTGCATATCGCTGCTAAGCTGAGAGTCTACTGCAGCGACAGGAAGTAGTTCTACAAGAAACTGCATATCGCTGCTAAGCTGAGAGTCTACTGCAGCGACAGGAAGTAGTTCTACAACAAACTACATATCGATTTATATCAAATGGAAATTTTTAAAAAACTAACACAATTTGAAACAAAACCACCGTGTTACCTGTGATTCCGATGAACCGTTGGGAGGCGAGGCCGAGCCAAACGCACCCGTTGCAGAATCTGTAAAAGAGAAACATTTTAGAATGATTTTAAATCACAAGCTAAAAGGGTAAAAATACTACTTTGTGAGAGTTAAAGAGTCCATCTGTACAGTCTATACAACGTATTAGGCTAACAACGTTGCTGCTTGAACTGTCAGTGTAACCCACCTGCTTTCTGCTTGGACAGCTTCCTCTTCACCCTGGGTCCAACCCCCTGGCCATCCTTCCAGCCCATCTTCCTCAGTAACTCCACCCCCATGGAGGACCTGCCAGGAGACAACAAGGACAGTCCGCTTCGTAGCAACATGAGGTAAACTGCAACTACATTTAGCTCACTGAATACCAAGGGGGCTGTGTCAAGAGGAGTAGTTCTGCTGATCTAGAATCAGTTATACCATTTAGCTCACTGAATACCAGGGGCTGTGTCAAGAGGAGTAGTTCTGCTGATCTAGAATCAGTTATACCATTTAGCTCACAATGAATTACTACATGTCCAGAGAGGTCCTGATAGGTCCAGAGAGGTCCTGATTGTAGAAAAGCCCTTGTACTGTTAGACATTTGAGACGTACGGGGCCCAGAGTGACCACATCAAGTCTGTTCAACGCGGTGGTTAGTTACCTAGCTGGAGCCACCAAGTCTTCCAGGACAGTGTCCCCGGGGATAGGGGCTGAAAGAGAGGTGATGACTCTGGCCTTGTCCACAATCACATCCTTCCTGCCTGAGGCAAAGTCGGCTGTAGTGGTGATTTGTCTGGGGGCGATGCCGTGCTCCCCCAGGTCCTGGGGAAACAGAACACATTACATGCCATGTTGTCATGTTGGTTCACAAAGGGAAATGGTTGTTGTGCTGACAAAGTTCTTATAGAATGCATAGTGTGGCCTCTAGAGTGCATAGTGTGGCATCTAGAGTGCATAGTGTGGCCTCTAGAGTGCATAGTGTGGCCTCTAGAGTGCATAGTGTGGCCTCTAGAATGCATAGTGTGGCCTCTAGAATGCATAGTGTGGCCTCTAGAATGCATAGTGTGGACTCTAGAATGTATAGTGTGGACTCTAGAATGTATAGTGTGGACTCTAGAATGTATAGTGTGGACTCTACAGTGGTCTCTAGAATGTATAACGTGTTCTCTTCCAGATTCTAGGTTCCTCCTCATCCGTGACATGGGTCGAAAGGGAAATAGTTGGTACGATCAGTCCTTTCGTGCATACTGTTGTTAATAAGATAATATGGGATGTTTTGTTTGTTCTACCTCCTCATCCATGAAGTCCTCTGGCCTGGCATTCTGTCTGCCTGCTTTCTGCTGTCTGGATGAAACAAAGGTTGCTGGTGTCCACCCTGCGATAGGAAACATGTAGTGATTCATACTGGTCACAAATTGCAAGATTTTTTGGGGACTATATAAAATCAATATTTTACTCCCAATTATTAATTTGTAAAAACGAATTGAAATCATAAAAAGGTAGGTAGCGTTAGCTGGCGCTTGTCTAAACTCTGGTATTTTTCATCCTATAAGTCGTTCTCCATCTCCTTTTTAAATAGCGAGCCAGCATGTTGTTTACAGCACTTTGATTTCCCTGACTGATCAGAACTCATTTTCTCATGATCTCTCTGTCTCTCTGCAGCAGACAAACAGTGAGCAATATGTTTGGAACATCAAATAGCAATAAAATGGCAGTACAGAATCACCCCTCCCCCCTATTGGTCCCTCAGTATGGTGGTAATATGGTATGGTGGTAATGTGGTATGGTGGTAATGTGGTATGGTGGTAATGTGGTAATATGGTATGGTGATAATATGGTATGGTGGTAATGTGGTATGGTGGTAATATGGCATGGTGGTAATATGGCATGGTGGTAATGTGGTATGGTGGTAATATGGTATGGTGGTAATATGGTATGGTGATAATATGGTATGGTGGTAATGTGGTATGGTGAGGTCCCTGAGTATAGTGGTAATATGGTATGGTGGTAATGTGGTATGGTGATAATGTGGTATGGTGATAATATGGTATGGTGATAATATGGTATGGTGATAATGTGGTATGGTGGTAATGTGGTATGGTGGTAATGTGGTATGGTGGTATTGTGGTAATGTGGTATGTTGAGGTCCTTCAGTATGGTGGTAATATGGTATGGTGGTAATATGGTATGGTGGTAATATGGTATGGTGGTAATATGGTATGGTGGTAATATGGTATGGTGAGGTCCCTCAGTATGGTGGTAATAAGGTATGGTGATAATATGGTATGGTGGTAATGTGGTATGGTGGTAATATGGAATGGTGGTAATATGGTATGGTGGTAATATGGTATGGTGGTAATGTGGTATGGTGATAATGTGGTATGGTGATAATGTGGTATGGTGGTAATGTGGTAGGGTGGTAATATGGTATGGTGGTAATATGGTATGCTGGTAATATGGTATGCTGGTAATGTGGTAATATGGTATGGTGGTAATGTGGTATGGTGGTAATGTGGTAATGTGGTATGGTGGTAATGTGGTAATGTGGTAAGGTGGTAATGTGGTATTGTGATAATGTGGTATTGTGATAATGTGGTATGATGGTAATGTGGTATGGTGGTAATGTGGTATGGTGATAATGTGGTATGGTGGTAATATGGTATGGTGGTATGGTGGTAATATCGCATGGTGATAATGTGGTATGGTGGTAATATGGCATGGTGGTAATGTGGTATGGTGGTAATATGGCATGGTGATAATGTGGTATGGTGGTAATATGGCATGGTGATAATGTGGTATGGTGGTAATATGGCATGGTGATAATGTGGTATGGTGGTAATATGGCATGGTGGTAATGTGGTATGGTGGTAATATGGCATGGTGGTAATATGGTATGGTGATAATATGGTATGGTGGTAATGTGGTATGGTGAGGTCCCTGAGTATGGTGGTAATATGGTATGGTGGTAATATGGTATGGTGATAATGTGGTATGGTGATAATGTGGTATGGTGGTAATATGGTATGGTGGTAATATGGTATGGTGGTAATGTGGTATGGTGAGGTCCCTGAGTATGGTGGTAATATGGTATGGTGGTAATATGGTGATAATATGGTATGGTGATAATGTGGTATGGTGGTAATGTGGTATGGTGGTAATGTGGTATGGTGGTAATGTGGTATGGTGGTAATGTGGTATGGTGTTAATATGGTATGGTGGTAATATGGCATGTTGATAATGTGGTATGGTGGTAATATGGCATGGTGGTAATGTGGTATGGTGGTAATATGGCATGGTGGTAATATGGTATGGTGGTAATATGGTATGGTGATAATGTGGTATGGTGAGGTCCCTGAGTATGGTGGTAATATGGTATGGTGGTAATATGGTGATAATATGGTATGGTGATAATATGGTATGGTGATAATATGGTATGGTGATAATGTGGTATGGTGGTAATGTGGTATGGTGGTAATGTGGTATGGTGTTAATATGGTATGGTGGTAATGTGGTATGGTGTTAATATGGTATGGTGAGGTCCTTCAGTATGGTGGTAATATGGTATGGTGGTAATGTGGTATGGTGGTAATGTGGTATGGTGGTAATGTGGTATGGTGGTAATGTGGTATGGTGGTAATGTGGTATGGTGATAATATGGTATGGTGATAATATGGTATGGTGGTAATGTGGTATGGTGGTAATGTGGTATGGTGGTAATGTGGTATGGTGGTAATGTGGTATGGTGGTAATATGGCATGGTGATAATGTGGTATGGTGGTAATATGGCATGGTGATAATGTGGTATGGTGGTAATATGGCATGGTGATAATGTGGTATGGTGGTAATATGGCATGGTGATAATGTGGTATGGTGGTAATATGGCATGGAGATAATGTGGTATGGTGGTAATATGGCATGGTGGTAATGTGGTATGGTGGTAATATGGCATGGTGGTAATATGGTATGGTGATAATATGGTATGGTGGTAATGTGGTATGGTGAGGTCCCTGAATATGGTGGTAATATGGTATGGTGGTAATATGGTATGGTGATAATGTGGTATGGTGATAATGTGTTATGGTGGTAATATGGTATGGTGGTAATGTGGTATGGTGGTAATGTGGTATGGTGATAATGTGGTATGGTGATAATGTGGTATGGTGGTAATGTGGCATGGTGATAATGTGGTATGGTGGTAATATGGCATGGTGATAATGTGGTATGGTGGTAATATGGCATGGTGGTAATGTGGTATGGTGGTAATATGGCATGGTGGTAATATGGTATGGTGATAATATGGTATGGTGATAATGTGGTATGGTGAGGTCCCTGAGTATGGTGGTAATATGGTATGGTGGTAATATGGTATGGTGATAATGTGGTATGGTGATAATATGGTATGGTGATAATGTGGTATGGTGATAATGTGGTATGGTGGTAATGTGGTATGGTGGTAATGTGGTATGGTGGTAATGTGGTATGGTGGTAATGTGGTATGGTGTTAATATGGTATGGTGAGGTCCTTCAGTATGGTGATAATGTGGTATGGTGGTAATGTGGTATGGTGATAATATGGTATGGTGATAATATGGTATGGTGAGGTCCCTCAGTATGGTGGTAATAAGGTATGGTGATAATATGGTATGGTGGTAATGTGGTATGGTGGTAATGTGGTATGGTGGTAATGTGGTATGGTGGTAATGTGGTATGGTGATAATATCATATGGTGAGGTCCCTCAGTATGGTGGTAATATGGTATGGTGTTAATATGGTATGGTGATAATGTGGTATGGAGATAATGTGGTATGGTGGTAATGTGGTATGGTGGTAATATGGTATGGTGGTAATATGGTATGGTGGTAATATGGTATGGTGGTAATGTGGTAATATGGTATGGTGATAATGTGGTATGGTGATAATATGGTGGTAATATGGTATGGTGGTAATATGGTATGGTGATAATGTGCTATGGTGGCAATGTGATATGGTGGTAATGTGATATGGTGGTAATGTGGTATGGTGGTAATATGGTATGGTGATAATATGGTATGGTGGTAATATGGCATGGTGATAATGTGGTATGGTGGTAATATGGCATGGTGATAATGTGGTATGGTGGTAATATGGCATGGTGATAATGTGGTATGGTGGTAATATGGCATGGTGATAATGTGGTATGGTGGTAATATGGTATGGTGGTAATATGGTATGGTGATAATGTGGTATGATGATAATGTGGTATGATGATAATGTGGTATGGTGGTAATGTGGTATGGTGAGGTCCTTCAGTATGGTGGTAATATGGTATGGTGGTAATATGGTATGGTGGTAATATGGTATGGTGATAATGTGGTATGGTGATAATGTGGTATGGTGGTAATGTGGTATGGTGGTAATGTGGTATGGTGGTAATGTGGTATGGTGAGGGCCTTCAGTATGGTGGTAATATGTTATGGTGGTAATATGGTATGGTGGTAATATGGTATGGTGAGGTCCCTCAGTATGGTGGTAATAAGGTATGGTGATAATATGGTATGATGGTAATGTGGTATTTGGTAATGTGGTATGGTGGTAATATGGTATGGTGGTAATATGGTATGGTGGTAATGTGGTATGGTGGTAATGTGGTATGGTGATAATATGGTATGGTGATAATGTGGTATGGTGGTAATGTGGTATGGTGGTAATATGGTATTGTGATAATATGGTATGGTGATAATGTGGTATGGTGGTAATATGATATGGTGGTAATGTGGTATGGTGGTAATGTGGTATGGTGATAATATGGTATGGTGGTAATGTGCTATGGTGGTAATGTGGTATGGTGATAATGTGGTATGGTGATAATGTGGTAATGTGGTATGGTGGTAATGTGGTATGGTGGTAATATGGTATGGTGGTAATATGGTATGGTGGTAATATGGTATGGTGATAATGTGGTATGGTGGTAATATGGTATGGTGATAATATGGTATGGTGAGGTCCCTCAGTATGGTGGTAATATGGTATGGTGGTAATATGGTATGTTGATAATATAGTATGGTGATAATATAGTATGGTGATAATATGGTATGGTGAGGTCCCTCAGTATGGTGGTAATATGGTATGGTGGTAATATGGTATGGTGATAATGTGGTATGGTGATAATGTGGTGAAAATGTGGTATGGTGGTAATATGGTATGGTGATAATATGGTGGTAATATGGTATGGTGAGGTCCCTCAGTATGGTGGTAATATGGTATGGTGTTAATATGGTATGGTGATAATGTGGTATGGTGATAATGTGGTATGGTGGTAATATGGTATGGTGATCATGTGGTATGGTGGTAATATGGTATGGTGGTATGGTTATAATATAGTATGGTGATAATATAGTATGGTGATAATATATTATGGTGATAATATAGTATGGTGAGGTCCCTCAGTATGGTGGTAATATGGTATGGTGGTAATATGGTATGGTGATAATATGGTATGGTGAGGTCCCTCAGTATGGTGGTAATATGGTATGGTGGTAATATGGTATGGTGATAATATAGTATGGTGATAATATAGTATGGTGATAATATGGTATGGTGAGGTCCCTCAGTATGGTGGTAATATGGTATGGTGGTAATATGGTATGGTGATAATGTGGTATGGTGATAATGTGGTGAAAATGTGGTATGGTGGTAATATGGTATGGTGATAATATGGTATGGTGGTAATATGGTATAGTGATAATATAGTATGGTGATAATATAGTATGGTGATAATATAGTATGGTGAGGTCCCTCAGTATGGTGGTAATATGGTATGGTGGTAATATGGTATGGTGATAATGTGGTATGGTGATAATGTGGTATGGTGGTAATATGGTATGGTGGGGTCTGTCAGTATGGTGGTAATATGGTATGGTGATAATGTGGTATTGTGGTAATATGGTATGGTGGTAATATGGTATGGTGAGGTCCCTCAGTATGGTGGTAATGTGGTATGGTGATAATGTGGTATAGTGATAATATGTTAATATGATATGGTGGTAATGTGGTATGGTGGTAATATGGTATGGTGAGGTCCCTCAGTATGGTGGTAATGTGGGATGGTGATAATGTTGTACAGTGATAATGTTGTGCAGTGATAATGGATAGTGTGGTATAGTGATAATGTGGTATAGCAACAATGTGGTATAGTGATAATGTGGCACAGTGATAATGTGGTAATGTGGTATGGTGATAATGTGGTATAGTGATAATGTGGTAGTGTGGTATGGTGGTAATGTGGTATGGTGGTAATGTGGGATGGTGATAATGTGGTACAGTGATAATGTGGTGTAGTGATAATGTGGCATAGTGATAATGTGGCATAGTGATAATGTGGCATAGTGATAATGTGGGAATGTGGTATGGTGATAATGTGGTATAGTGATAATATGGTATAGTGATAATATGGTATAGTGATAATGTGGTTTAATGGTCCCTCAGAAAGAAGCTGGTTAAACAACACATGATGACATTAACAGGCCAACAGGCTACCGTCTCTGGGTGAGTGAGACAGTCTGATTGAGAGGGTAGTATAGAGAGATAGTGTGTGTGTCTGAGTAATTGTGTGTGTGTCTGAGTGAGAGTGTGTGTGTGTCTGAGTAAGTGTGTGTGTGTCTGAGTAAGTGTGTGTGTGTGTCTGAGTAAGTGTGTGTGTGTGTGTCTGAGTAAGTGTGTGTGTGTGTCTGAGTAAGTGTGTGTGTGTGTCTGAGTAAGTGTGTGTGTGTCTGAGTAAGTGTGTGTGTGTGTCTGAGTAAGTGTGTGTGTGTCTGAGTAAGTGTGTGTGTGTGTGTCTGAGTAAGTGTGTGTGTGTGTCTGAGTAAGTGTGTGTGTGTGTCTGAGTAAGTGTGTGTGTGTGTCTGAGTAAGTGTGTGTGTGTCTGAGTAAGTGTGTGTGTGTGTGTGTAAGTGTGTGTGTGTGTGTGTGTGTGTCTTAGTGAGTGTGTGTGTGTGTGTCTGAGTAAGTGTGTGTCTGAGTAAGTGTGTGTGTCTTAGTGAGTGTGTGTCTCTGAGTCAGACTCCCACTCCTTTGCCACAGCAGGACCAACCTTCTTTGGTGCCCACGGTGTTGAAGTACCCAGCAGAGAATCCCCCAGTGAAGGCTCCATGGAACCTCAGGTAGCATCCCTTCTCATCCTTCACGGTCTGCTCGTGCAACGGGATAGGCTTCCTCAGAGGCTCATCTACACACGCGATCCAAAACATCAGCAGCCATGATATTGTAGAGTAAAACTTTCTACTAGGAAAGTAGCTGGTTAACAATACCTTACTACATCTCTTGATTTCTGTAGACCAGAACCAGGTCGATCAGAAAGAGAAATTATTGACCAAATAGGGTCGACAAACTACCTGTTTGCTTAGTGTCATTGTCCCCATGTCAGAAGTAGGTCGACGAGCTACCTGTTTGCTTCGTGGCATTTTCCCCATGTCAGAAATAGGTCGACGAACTACCTGTTTGCTTCGTGGCATTGTCCCCATGTCAGAAGGTATATCCATAATCATTACACAGTTCTTACTAAAAATCGGGCATCATTTACATTACCGAAAGTACATACAAGAAAGTATCAAATCCAGTTTTTAGACGCTACCCTACATGGATGTCAATGATGTGTTCTCGCCAGAGACAGAAGTGGAAGCGACCAGCCCACAATCTGCAGCCGAATGCTTCTCTGATAGGGTCTGGCTCCAGCAGCCATGTGCTGCCCTGAGTGTGTATTAGCTAGCTGCACAAGCAACAGTGGTTAACATCACACGCTCTACCAGAGCTAGTGAGCAGACTGAAACTCACCTAGCACACTGATGCCCTGGACCAGAGCTAATGAGCACACTGATGCCCTGGACCAGAGCTAGTGAGCACACTGATGATCTGGACCAGAGCTAGTGAGCCGACTGATACTCACCTAGCACACTGGTGCCCTGGACCAGAGCTAGTGAGCACACTGATGCCCTGGACCAGAGCTAGTGAGCACACTGATGCCCTGGACCAGAGCTAGTGAGCACACTGGTGCCCTGGACCAGAGCTAGTGAGCACACTGATGCCCTGGACCAGAGCTAGTGAGCACACTGATGCCCTGGACCAGAGCTAGTGAGCACACCGATGCCCTGGACCAGAGCTAGTGGATCTGTTGGGGTCGGTACGGGGATTGGATGGGGTCCAGGGTGCTAGGAAAGCATTTCATGGCTACAGAAGTGAGTGCTACGGAGCGATAGTCATTTAGACAGGTCACCTTCCTGTTTTTGGGCACAGGGACTATTGGTGGTCTGCTTGAAACATGTAGATATTACCGACTAGGGCTGGGCAGGGGAGAGGTTGAAAATGGAAAATTACGGAGAGCGAGAGATCACACAGTCGTCCAGGGTTGCATTTAAAAACTGAATTTAAGACTATATTTTGCGCACTGCTCGTTAATGTAAATGATGCCCAAATAATAGTTACAGGTCTACCGATTATGGATATACTGTAACCTTCCGACGTGGGGAAAGTGTCGCTAAACAGCAGGTACAGATATGGCAGCGTGGCAAGTGATTAGAGCTCGTCTAATGAATTAATGAATTAATGAATG
>NW_025550170.1:0-7500 GCF_905237065.1 Salmo salar | reverse complement strand
AGAGAGCCAGAGTTAGTGTGTGTGTGTGTGTGTGTAGAGTGTATGAAAGAAAGACCAGAGAGCCTGAGTCAGTGTGTGGGTGTGTGTGTGTGTAGTGTGTATGAAAGAAAGGCCAGAGAGCCTGAGTCAGTGTGTGGGTGGATAAGCTGCTACCATCTCATGGAATGAAATGAACGGTTTAATGCCTCCAACATGCTGAAGAGCAAAGCAGTGGCTATCAAATGTCCAGCAAGAGAGCAAAATCCTCTGTCATTTGTTTTCTTTGAGCGCCAAATCATTGACATTCCCTCTGTTCTATATAAAAGCAGATACTGTCTTACAAAGAGCAAACTGTCTCCGTCAGCAGAAACCCATCCAGAATAAGACTGAAAAAAGGCCCCTGGACACTGAATAAAACATAATCCTCCATTCTCTCTGAAAACACAAACCTCCTCCCCTCTAAATGTTAACGCTCTGTCTGTAGGGGGTAGCATGACCCTAACTGACCTGTAAGACACTCAGGGAGATAGCCATGACCCTAACTGCCTTGTAACGCACTCAGGGAGATAGCCATGACCCTAACTGCCCTGTAAGACATTCAGGGAGATAGCCATGACCCTAACTGCCCTGTAACGCACTCAGGAGATAGCCATGACCCTAACTGCCCTGTAAGACACTCAGGGACATAGCCAGCATCCCAAATGGCACCCTATTATCTATTTAGTGCACTATATCAGCCCCTTGCATGCATTCAGGTTATTTCTCTCAAACCTGAATGTTTTACTACCATGCCCTCTACACTGTGTCCAGATGCCCTAGAGTTGGTTCTGGACCCCACCATGACACAGAGAGGGAGGGAGAGGGATGAGTTTGTCCGTTGCTGCTCTCCTCTACGAGCCCAGCTGTTCCTCTCTGTCTTGTCTTATCACCAGGAAACCAGATCAGGAGGGAGGTAAACTCTGCACTCTGAACAGCTTCAGCATTGGCTGAGTCTCAAATCACAACCCTTATTCTACTCCGGTCAAAAGCAGTGCACTATACAGGGAATAGGATGGCATTTGGGACAGAAGTAGGACATGTCCTGTGAGGCCTGGAGGAACATGAGCAACTGCCCTAGTTACAGTTCCAGGGTCAGTAGTTATATACAGGGTCAGTAGCTATATACAGGGACAGTTCCTGGGTCAGTAGCTATATACAGGGTCAGTAGTTATATACAGGGACAGTTCCTGGGTCTGTAGCTATATACAGGGTCAGTTCCAGGGTCAGTAGTTATATACAGGGACAGTTCCAGGGTCAGTAGCTATATACAGGGACAGTTCCAGGGTCAGTAGCTATATACAGGGACAGTTCGAGGGTCAGTAGCTATATACAGGGTCAGTAGCTATATACAGGGTCAGTTCCAGGGTCACTAGTTATATACAGGGACAGTTCCAGGGTCAGTGCAGATAGTCTGTGTAGTCATGTTATCTATTCAGCAGTCTTGTGGCCTGGGGATACAGTGGGGGAAAAAAGTATTTGATCCCCTGCTGATTTTGTACGTTTGCCCACTGACAAAGAAATGATCAGTCTATAATTCTAATGGTAGGTTTATTTGAACAGTGAGAGACAGAGTAACAACAAAAAAATCCTGAAAAATGCATGTAAAAAAAATTATAAATTGAATTGCATTTTAATGAGGGAAATAAGTATTTGACCCCCTCTCAATCAGAAAGATTTCTGGCTCCCAGGTGTCTTTTATACAGGTAACAAGCTGAGATTATGTCACGTCCTGACCAGCAGATGGAGCTGTTGTTGTAGTTTTGGGGTCAGGACGTGGCAGTCTTGTGTGTGTGATTGTTCTGTGTTGGTCTTGTGACTCCTGATTAGGAACAGCTGGGGATCGTTGTTCCTGATTGGGAGTCATATATGTAGGAGTATGTTTGTCACTTGGTTTTGTGGGTAGTTGTTTTTGCACTGCGTGTTGTGTGCCTGCAAAACTGTTCCTGTCGTATATATTGTTTGAATTGTTAAGTGGATGCTCTACTCCTTTATTTTAATTAAAGATGAGTATTCACATACCTGCTGCGCCTTGGTCCATTTCTACAGAAGACAGCCGTTACAGAACTACCCACCACCAAAGGACCAAGCAGCAGAAGAGGAGGAAGCCACAGGAGAAGAAAATGGAAGAATGGACCTGGCAGGACGAAAGAAAATTCTGGGCGGACAAGTTAAGGGAGCTAAGGGAACCCGAGAGGCAGCCCCAAGATTTTTTTTGGGGGGGCACACGGGTAGTTTGGCCAGGCCAGGGAAGAGCCGTAAGCCAGCTACCCGTGACTACAGGGAGGTGCGTACGAGGTGGAGGGCGTCATGTTACGCTGAGGTGCGCACCATCTCGCCTATACGGACGCACAGCCCACTTCGCCCAGTACCAGCGCCCCGCAGGTGCCAGGGCAAGGGGAGCATCGAGCCGGAAGGGGTGATGCCAACCCTGCACTCAAGACCGCCAGTGCGCCCTTTCGGTCCGGTGTTTCCCGCTAGACACACTAGCATGGAGGTGCGTGTCTCCAGGCTGGTACGTCCAATACCTGCCCCACGCATCAGGAGTCAACAGTCGTCATCAGAGCTGCCCGCCAGTCAACAGTCACCAGAGCTGCCCGCCAGTCAACAGTCACCAGAGCTGCCCGCCAGTCAACAGTCATCGTCAGAGCTGCCCGCCAGTCAACAGTCATCGTCAGAGCTGCCCGCCAGTCAACAGTCATCGTCAGAGCTGCCCGCCAGTCAACAGTCGTCAGAGCTGCCCGCCAGTCAACAGTCGTCAGAGCTGCCCGCCAGTCAACAGTCGCCAGAGAGGTCAGACTGCGCTGAACTGCCGGAGTGGCCAGACTGCGCTGAACTGCCGGAGTGGCCAGACTGCGCTGAACTGCCGGAGTGGTCAGACTGCGCTGAACTGCCGGAGTGGTCAGACTGCGCTGAACTGCCGGAGTGGCCAGACTGCGCTGAACTGCCGGAGTGGCCAGACTGCGCTGAACTGCCGGAGTGGCCAGACTGCGCTGAACTGCCGGAGTGGCCAGACTGCGCTGAACTGCCGGAGTGGCCGGACTGCCCTGTTCTGCCGGAGTGGCCGGACTGCCCTGTTCTGCCGGAGTGGCCGGACTGCCCTGTTCTGCCGGAGTGGCCGGACTGCCCTGTTCTGCCGGAGTGGCCGGACTGCCCTGTTCTGCCAGAGTGGCCGGACTGCCCTGTTCTGCCAGAGTGGCCGGACTGCCCTGTTCTGCCAGAGTGGCCGGACTGCCCTGTTCTGCCAGAGTGGCCGGACTGCCCTGTTCTGCCAGAGTGGCCGGACTGCCCTGTTCTGCCAGAGTGGCCGGACTGCCCTGTTCTGCCAGAGTGGCCGGACTGCCCGGTTCTGCCAGAGGTGCCCGCCTGCCCTGATCTGCCAGGGTGCCCGGCCTGTCAGGATCAGCCCGAGTGGTCCTCCTGCCCTCCGGTCCAGCCCGAGTGGTCCTCCTGCCCTCCGGTCCAGCCCGAGTGGTCCTCCTGCCCTCCGGTCCAGCCCGAGTGGCCCGCATGCCTTCCGGCCCAGCCCGAGTGGCCCGCATGCCTTCCGGCCCAGCCCGAGTGGCCCGCATGCCTTCCGGCCCAGCCCGAGTGGCCCGCATGCCTTCCGGCCCAGCCCGAGTGGCCCGCATGCCTTCCGGCCCAGCCCGAGTGGCCCGCATGCCTTCCGGCCCAGCCCGAGTGGCCCGCATGCCTTCCGGCCCAGCCCGAGGGGCCCGCATGCCTTCCGGCCCAGCCCGAGGGGCCCTCCTGCTCTCCGGCCCAGCCCGAGGGGCCCTCCTGCTCTCCGGCCCAGCCCGAGGGGCCCTCCTGCTCTCCGGCCCAGCCCGAGGGGCCCTCCTGTTCCCCGGCCCAGCCCGAGGGGCCCTCCTGCTCCCCGGCCCAGCCCGAGGGGCCCTCCTGCCCCCCGGCCCAGCCCGAGGGGTCCTCCTGCCCCCCGGCCCAGCCCGAGGGGCCCTCCTGTCCCCCGGCCCAGCCCGAGGGGCCCTCTTGTCCTCCGGCCCGGCTCGAGGGGTCCGTCTGCCTGGCGCAGCTATCGGCTCCACCGAAGTGGGCGACGCCGAGGGTGGAGCAGGGTCCACGTCCTGCACCGGAGCCACCTCCAGGATAGGTGGGTTGGGGAGGGAGGGTGTAGCACAGTGCCGTCGTTGACGGCAGCCACCCTCCCTTCCCTCCCTTATTGTTTAGGGGTTATTGTTTATGGGTTTTGTTGGGGATTTTGTTTGTTGGTGTTTTTTTCGTTGTTAGGTGCATTCCGGGGTCTGCACCTTGAGGGGGGGTACTGTCACGTCCTGACCAGCAGATGGAGCTGTTGTTGTAGTTTTGGGGTCAGGACGTGGCAGTCTTGTGTGTGTGATTGTTCTGTGTTGGTCTTGTGACTCCTGATCAGGAACAGCTGGGGATCGTTGTTCCTGATTGGGAGTCATATATGTAGGAGTATGTTTGTCACTTGGTTTTGTGGGTAGTTGTTTTTGCACTGCGTGTTGTGTGCCTGCAAAACTGTTCCTGTCGTATATATTGTTTGAATTGTTAAGTGGATGCTCTACTCCTTTATTTTAATTAAAGATGAGTATTCACATACCTGCTGCGCCTTGGTCCATTTCTACAGAAGACAGCCGTTACAGATTAGGAGCACACTCCTTAAGGGAGTGTTCCTAATCTCAGTTTGTTACCTGTATAAAAGACACCTGTCCACAGAAGCAATCAATCAATCAGATTCCAAACTCTCCACCATGGCCAAGACCAAAGAGCTCTCCATGGATGTCAGGGACAAGATTGTAGACCTACACAAGGCTGCAATGGGCTACAAGACCATCGCCAAGCAGCTTGGTGAGAAGGTGACAACAGTTGGTGCGATTATTCGCAAATGGAAGAAACACAAAAGAACTGTCAATCTCCCTCGGCCTGGGGCTCCATGCAAGATCTCACCTCGTGGAGTTGCAATGATCATGAGAACGGTGAGGAATTAGCCCAGAACTACACGGGAGGATCTTGTCAATGATCTCAAGGCAGCTGGGACCATAGTCACCAAGAAAACAATTGGTAACACACTATGCCGTGAAGGACTGAAATCCTGCAGCGCCCGCAAGGTCCCCCTGCTCAAGAAAGCACATATACATGCCCGTCTGAAGTTTGCCAATGAACATCTGAATGATTCAGAGGACAACTGGGTGAAAGTGTTGTGGTCAGATGAGACCAAAATGGAGCTCTTTGGCATCAACTCAACTCGCCGTGTTTGGAGAAGGGGGAATGCTGCCTATGACCCCAAGAACACCATCCCCACGTCAAACATGGAGGTGGAAACATTATGGTTTGGGGGTGTTTTTCTGCTAAGGGGACAGGACAACTTCACCGCATCAAAGGGACGATGGACGGGGCCATGTACTGTCAAATCTTGGGTGAGAACCTCCTTCCCTCAGCCAGGGCACTGAAAATGGGTCGTGGATGGGTATTCCAGCATGACAATGACCCAAAACACACGGCCAAGGCAACAAAGGAGTGGCTCAAGAAGAAGCACATTAAGGTCCTGGAGTGGCCTAGCCAGTCTCCAGACCTTAATCCCATAGAAAATCTGTGGAGGGAGCTGAAGATTCGAGTTGCCAAACGTCAGCCTCGAAACCTTAATGACTTGGAGAAGATCTGTAAAGAGGAGTGGGACAAAATCCCTCCTGAGATGTGTGCAAAGCTGGTGGCCAACTACAAGAATTGTCTGACCTCTGTGATTGCCAACAAGGGTTTTGCCACCAAGTACTAAGTCATGTTTTACAGAGGGGTCAAATACTTATTTCCCTCATTAAAATGCAAATCATTTTATAACATTTTTGACATGCGTTTTTCTGGATTTTGTTGTTGTTATTCTGTCTCTCACTGTTCAAATAAACCTACCATTAAAATTATGGACTGATCATTTCTTTGTCAGTGGGCAAATGTACAAAATCAGCAGGGGATCAAATACTTTTTTCCCTCACTGTAGAAGCTGTTCAGGAGCCTGTTGGTATCAGGCTTGTTGTTCCAGTGCAGCTTGTCACTGCGGAAGACAGCCTGCCGTCTATAGAGGCATTACTGTCACCTTATCTAACACAGAGGGTCTTACTGGTTCACTGTAACTCGATAAACACTAGAGAATGGCTCCCTATTCCCTATATAGTGCACTACTTTAGACCAGAGCCCTATGGCACCCTATTCCCTATATATAGTGCACTACTTCAGACCAGAGCCCTATGGCACCCTATTTCCTATATATAGTGCACTACTTTAGACCAGAGCCATATGGCACCCTATTCCCTATATAGTGCACTACTTTAGACCAGAGCCCTATGGCACCCTATTCCCTATATAGTGCACTACTTTAGACCAGAGCCCTATGGCACCCTATTCCCTATATATAGTGCACTACTTTAGACCAGAGCCCTATGGCACCCTATTTCCTATATATAGTGCACTACTTTAGACCAGAGCCATATGGCACCCTATTCCCTATATAGTGCACTACTTTAGACCAGAGCCATATGGTACCCTATTCCCTATATATATAGTGCACTACTTTAGACCAGAGCCCTATGGGTCCTGCACTATAAAGGGAATAGGGTTCCATTTGGAACACGTCGTATGACCAGGAGGTCACGACCCAGAGTGCTCCAGTCTAAGGCAGGATTTATCTAACCTGTCGGCCTGCCTAGACTGACCTTCTGGAGGTTGAGTGAGGAGCCTTGTCCCAGCCACAACGGCCCATAGGGCAGGAGTCTGTCTTCTATTTCTTTACGCGAGGACAGAAAGCACACCACTCCAGGGACAAATATAGGATTATTTTATTGCTTAGTATTTTTTTGCCTTTTATTATTTATTTTGCTTTCTGTTCCCATCCGTTATTCAGTAAACTTGTTGTTTGACCCTTGCGTAACCCCATAGTTCTGAAGCAACTTTTGATAATGTTGCCAGTTGACGTTAGCAGCGTTGTCCTTAGAGCAGCAACGTAAAAACCACCCCCCAAAACGGCTTGTTTCAACATCAGACGCGTGCTGCCGAGGACACACACACACACACGCTTAACACACACACACACACACACACACACACACACACACACACACACACACACACACACACACACACACACACACACACACACACACACACACACACACACACACACACACACACACACACACACACACACACACACACACACACACACACACACACACACACACACACACACACAGCAACCTTCCCTTTTGGCTTATGCTTGTCGTGATAATAGAGGCATTGTTTCCATATGGTGATGAGACACTAAGGCCTAGGGTTGGACATTCAATGTCTCCTTCTCAAACACCACCCTCATCCTTACATACTGCACTACTTTATACAGGGCACTGGGCAAAAAGTAGTGCACTCACATAGGGAATAGGGTGCCGTTTGGGATGAACATCCCCCATAGGGTGGACAGTCGGTCACTAACAGGACAAAAGGACCTATCTACTGTAG